>NW_026871533.1:0-106007 GCF_028564815.1 Eubalaena glacialis
GCATTTACAGCACTTTAGTGGGGAAGGCCTCTTTGAAACTGCTGACTGCGACTCTGCTGGTGGAAACACTGCACCTTACTTTGACTCTGGCGCTCGGCTGACATTCGCCATAGATAAAAGTCCTGTGCTGGATGTGCTCCTAGCAAGGCATTGCAAGCACTCTGTTTCTTTGGGCAAAGTCTCCGTTCCTCCCCGGGTATTCCTGCAGGGTTGAGAAAGTTGGCGACCACAGTGCTTTTCATGAAGCACTGATCATCCAAAACACGGACTTTCCTTGCAACACGCGGGCAAGTTTCCTTATGACTAGCCAAGAAGGCTTTGGGATGAGAACCTAGCAAGGAACGGCACGCACTCCGGTTCTTCCAAGAAAATTCACTCGGCCTCAGGTTACCTCTCAGGGTAATCCTGGGGTGAATAGAAGACCGGCAACAGGACTGTTTCTCAGGCAGCTCTGAGGACACATCTCTCTGCTTTGTCACTGGGGCAAATTGTGCTGTTCCCGTCCCTCTCCACTTTCACGGTTGACACCTAGCTCATGTACCTGAAGTCCACAAGCAGGTGAAAGAGACATGCCACACACATGTGCCCTTCCATGAAAACACCTTGGCAAGCAGGAGTCCTCCTGAGGTGAATGGTGTGAGCCAGTGAATGATCTAGTTTCACCTACATCACCGTGGACCTTGCAAAGGCCTGACAGTCTTCAAAGGCTGAGAGCACATGTCTGCAGCTGGATCTGAAGTCGACGTGATGCATGCGAGGGGAAGACGTCAGCTATGAATTCTGAGAACACTTGCCATGGCGGTGTTTGTTCCAGTGCAGCTCAGGTTTACAAACTGGGGTCCCCTTGCATTGCCCAGAAGACCAGGGAGAAAACTCGTCCTGAGGATTCTTCCATGCTGTGGCTGTCTGGCTCCCCGATGGAGGAAACACATTGCTGCCTGGCCTTCTGCATACCAACAGTAGAGCCCAAAGACCATCATGAGGCATGAGGTTGCTCAGAAGGCACAGATGACACTTTGGGTACACAGTGATTTTCCTCGGAAACTGGTGCAGACGTGAGCGTCCTCAGATATGTGAAAGGCACACCAGCATTACAGCACTTCAGTGGTGAAAGCCTCGGGTCTACTTGTGACCACCAACTTTGCTGATGGAAACACTGCCCCTTACTTTGAGTGTGCCGCTCAGTCGACATTCGCCTTAGCTGAAGCAGTCTGCTGCACGAGCTCCTGGCAAGGAACGGCAGGCGCACTGTTTCTTTCGAGAAAACTCACTCGTCCTCCCGGGCAATTCCTGCAGGGTGTCCAACATGGGCGCCACCCCGTGCCTTTCGTTCAGTTTTCTCGCCCCAAGCCTCCTGCTTCCAAAGGGGCAAAGAATGCTTTAGCCCTCAGGATCCAGTTTCTACGTGCAAAGCCAGCCTGTGGAGCAGCACCTTCTGCCCAGCTACGAGAGAGCCATGCGACACACTAGGCGCTCCTGTGAGGACCCTTTTGTAAGCAGAGGTTCTGCGCGAGGTGACGTGCCTAGTCACCACAGTGCTTCAGTCAGGCGATGTCGACTTTGGAACTTTCAATCGCCCAGCAGTGCTTCGGGAGCGGGGTCCATCATATCAGGCTGGTTGTAAAGTCACATTTCTGCTTGAGGTGAAGGGTCGTCAGCTTTGAGTTCATACAATCAATGTTACTCTCCGGATATGATTCCGGGCAGCTAATATCTAAGCCGGGAGTGTGACATGCATTGCTCATGACACCGGCCCCCACTCTGTTACCAAGACTGGTTTCCAGAGGTGGAGGTCTGGCTCTCCGCCGGAGCAGGCCGTGTGTTGCCCTGCCCTCTGCATGCACAGAGTGGAGGCCAACGACCCATGTGGCTGGAGCTCACTCAGAAGCCGCAGTTGACACTTTGGGTACACCGTGTTCTTCCATGACCTGGGTCCAGGCGCGAGAGACCCTGCAGTCCTGAGAGGCCTACCAGTGTTAAAGCAGTACCTTCACTAAGGCTTCTCAGACAGAGCTGCACTCCCAACACTTTTCACGGCTCTCGAGGACTTTCCTTTGGCAGCATGCGGGCAGGTTTCCGAACCACTAGCCAAGAAGGCTTTGGGATGAGCTCCTAGCGAGGAACTGCCCACACCCCCTCGTTCTTGCGAGAAAACTCACTCTTCCTCACTTTGCCTCCCCGGGAACTCCTACGGTGAGTACAAGACGGGCAACAGGACCCTTTTTCAGGCAGCTCTGAGCACCCAGCTCTCCGGGTTGCCAACGGGACAGATTTCGCTTTTCTCGTCCGGCCTCCTTTTCACGGTTGCCACACAGCTCATGTAGTTGACCTTCCGGGAACCAAAGGAGGCCCGTGTCACATACTGTACTTCTTCGCTGAAAGCGCTTTGGAAAGCCAGTGTTCCTCCTGAAGTAAATTGCGCGAGCCAGTGAACGCCTTCGTTTCGCCTAGGTCATGGTACATCTCCCGAAGGCCTAGCCACCTTCAGAGGACGACTGCCTATTTCTCCCTCTAGAGGTAAAGTCCTGGTGCTGCTTCAGGGAGCAAGAGGTCAGGTATGAAGTCCGAGAACTCACCGTGTAAGCACGGTGGTTTTCCAAAAGCAGCTCAGGGTTACAAAATGAGGCCCCCTTGCATTGCCCAGAAGCCCCGGTATCAACGTGTTCTTCAGGCTTCCTCTAAGCTCTCCAAATCTAGCTCTCCCATGGAGGAAAAACGTTGTTGCCCAGCCTCCTGCATACAAAACAGTAGAGTCCAAAGACCCATGTGGCTGGATGGTGCTCAGCAGGCACAGATGCCACTTTTGGTACACAGGGACCTTCCTTGGAATACGGTGCAGACGCTCGCATCCTCAGACTTTGAAAGGCACACCCGCATTTACAGCACTTTAGTGGGGAAGGCCTCTTTGAAACTGCTGACTGCGACTCTGCTGGTGGAAACACTGCACCTTACTTTGACTCTGGCGCTCGGCTGACATTCGCCATAGATAAAAGTCCTGTGCTGGATGTGCTCCTAGCAAGGCATTGCAAGCACTCTGTTTCTTTGGGCAAAGTCTCCGTTCCTCCCCGGGTATTCCTGCAGGGTTGAGAAAGTTGGCGACCACAGTGCTTTTCATGAAGCACTGATCATCCAAAACACGGACTTTCCTTGCAACACGCGGGCAAGTTTCCTTATGACTAGCCAAGAAGGCTTTGGGATGAGAACCTAGCAAGGAACGGCACGCACTCCGGTTCTTCCAAGAAAATTCACTCGGCCTCAGGTTACCTCTCAGGGTAATCCTGGGGTGAATAGAAGACCGGCAACAGGACTGTTTCTCAGGCAGCTCTGAGGACACATCTCTCTGCTTTGTCACTGGGGCAAATTGTGCTGTTCCCGTCCCTCTCCACTTTCACGGTTGACACCTAGCTCATGTACCTGAAGTCCACAAGCAGGTGAAAGAGACATGCCACACACATGTGCCCTTCCATGAAAACACCTTGGCAAGCAGGAGTCCTCCTGAGGTGAATGGTGTGAGCCAGTGAATGATCTAGTTTCACCTACATCACCGTGGACCTTGCAAAGGCCTGACAGTCTTCAAAGGCTGAGAGCACATGTCTGCAGCTGGATCTGAAGTCGACGTGATGCATGCGAGGGGAAGACGTCAGCTATGAATTCTGAGAACACTTGCCATGGCGGTGTTTGTTCCAGTGCAGCTCAGGTTTACAAACTGGGGTCCCCTTGCATTGCCCAGAAGACCAGGGAGAAAACTCGTCCTGAGGATTCTTCCATGCTGTGGCTGTCTGGCTCCCCGATGGAGGAAACACATTGCTGCCTGGCCTTCTGCATACCAACAGTAGAGCCCAAAGACCATCATGAGGCATGAGGTTGCTCAGAAGGCACAGATGACACTTTGGGTACACAGTGATTTTCCTCGGAAACTGGTGCAGACGTGAGCGTCCTCAGATATGTGAAAGGCACACCAGCATTACAGCACTTCAGTGGTGAAAGCCTCGGGTCTACTTGTGACCACCAACTTTGCTGATGGAAACACTGCCCCTTACTTTGAGTGTGCCGCTCAGTCGACATTCGCCTTAGCTGAAGCAGTCTGCTGCACGAGCTCCTGGCAAGGAACGGCAGGCGCACTGTTTCTTTCGAGAAAACTCACTCGTCCTCCCGGGCAATTCCTGCAGGGTGTCCAACATGGGCGCCACCCCGTGCCTTTCGTTCAGTTTTCTCGCCCCAAGCCTCCTGCTTCCAAAGGGGCAAAGAATGCTTTAGCCCTCAGGATCCAGTTTCTACGTGCAAAGCCAGCCTGTGGAGCAGCACCTTCTGCCCAGCTACGAGAGAGCCATGCGACACACTAGGCGCTCCTGTGAGGACCCTTTTGTAAGCAGAGGTTCTGCGCGAGGTGACGTGCCTAGTCACCACAGTGCTTCAGTCAGGCGATGTCGACTTTGGAACTTTCAATCGCCCAGCAGTGCTTCGGGAGAGGGGTCCATCATATCAGGCTGGTTGTAAAGTCACATTTCTGCTTGAGGTGAAGGGTCGTCAGCTTTGAGTTCATACAATCAATGTTACTCTCCGGATATGATTCCGGGCAGCTAATATCTAAGCCTGGAGTGTGACATGCATTGCTCATGACACCGGCCCCCACTCTGTTACCAAGACTGGTTTCCAGAGGTGGAGGTCTGGCTCTCCGCCGGAGCAGGCCGTGTGTTGCCCTGCCCTCTGCATGCACAGAGTGGAGGCCAACGACCCATGTGGCTGGAGCTCACTCAGAAGCCGCAGTTGACACTTTGGGTACACCGTGTTCTTCCATGACCTGGGTCCAGGCGCGAGAGACCCTGCAGTCCTGAGAGGCCTACCAGTGTTAAAGCAGTACCTTCACTAAGGCTTCTCAGACAGAGCTGCACTCCCAACACTTTTCACGGCTCTCGAGGACTTTCCTTTGGCAGCATGCGGGCAGGTTTCCGAACCACTAGCCAAGAAGGCTTTGGGATGAGCTCCTAGCGAGGAACTGCCCACACCCCCTCGTTCTTGCGAGAAAACTCACTCTTCCTCACTTTGCCTCCCCGGGAACTCCTACGGTGAGTACAAGACGGGCAACAGGACCCTTTTTCAGGCAGCTCTGAGCACCCAGCTCTCCGGGTTGCCAACGGGACAGATTTCGCTTTTCTCGTCCGGCCTCCTTTTCACGGTTGCCACACAGCTCATGTAGTTGACGTTCCGGGAACCAAAGGAGGCCCGTGTCACATACTGTACTTCTTCGCTGAAAGCGCTTTGGAAAGCCAGTGTTCCTCCTGAAGTAAATTGCGCGAGCCAGTGAACGCCTTCGTTTCGCCTAGGTCATGGTACATCTCCCGAAGGCCTAGCCACCTTCAGAGGACGACTGCCTATTTCTCCCTCTAGAGGTAAAGTCCTGGTGCTGCTTCAGGGAGCAAGAGGTCAGGTATGAAGTCCGAGAACTCACCGTGTAAGCACGGTGGTTTTCCAAAAGCAGCTCAGGGTTACAAAATGAGGCCCCCTTGCATTGCCCAGAAGCCCCGGTATCAACGTGTTCTTCAGGCTTCCTCTAAGCTCTCCAAATCTAGCTCTCCCATGGAGGAAAAACGTTGTTGCCCAGCCTCCTGCATACAAAACAGTAGAGTCCAAAGACCCATGTGGCTGGATGGTGCTCAGCAGGCACAGATGCCACTTTTGGTACACAGGGACCTTCCTTGGAATACGGTGCAGACGCTCGCATCCTCAGACTTTGAAAGGCACACCCGCATTTACAGCACTTTAGTGGGGAAGGCCTCTTTGAAACTGCTGACTGCGACTCTGCTGGTGGAAACACTGCACCTTACTTTGACTCTGGCGCTCGGCTGACATTCGCCATAGATAAAAGTCCTGTGCTGGATGTGCTCCTAGCAAGGCATTGCAAGCACTCTGTTTCTTTGGGCAAAGTCTCCGTTCCTCCCCGGGTATTCCTGCAGGGTTGAGAAAGTTGGCGACCACAGTGCTTTTCATGAAGCACTGATCATCCAAAACACGGACTTTCCTTGCAACACGCGGGCAAGTTTCCTTATGACTAGCCAAGAAGGCTTTGGGATGAGAACCTAGCAAGGAACGGCACGCACTCCGGTTCTTCCAAGAAAATTCACTCGGCCTCAGGTTACCTCTCAGGGTAATCCTGGGGTGAATAGAAGACCGGCAACAGGACTGTTTCTCAGGCAGCTCTGAGGACACATCTCTCTGCTTTGTCACTGGGGCAAATTGTGCTGTTCCCGTCCCTCTCCACTTTCACGGTTGACACCTAGCTCATGTACCTGAAGTCCACAAGCAGGTGAAAGAGACATGCCACACACATGTGCCCTTCCATGAAAACACCTTGGCAAGCAGGAGTCCTCCTGAGGTGAATGGTGTGAGCCAGTGAATGATCTAGTTTCACCTACATCACCGTGGACCTTGCAAAGGCCTGACAGTCTTCAAAGGCTGAGAGCACATGTCTGCAGCTGGATCTGAAGTCGACGTGATGCATGCGAGGGGAAGACGTCAGCTATGAATTCTGAGAACACTTGCCATGGCGGTGTTTGTTCCAGTGCAGCTCAGGTTTACAAACTGGGGTCCCCTTGCATTGCCCAGAAGACCAGGGAGAAAACTCGTCCTGAGGATTCTTCCATGCTGTGGCTGTCTGGCTCCCCGATGGAGGAAACACATTGCTGCCTGGCCTTCTGCATACCAACAGTAGAGCCCAAAGACCATCATGAGGCATGAGGTTGCTCAGAAGGCACAGATGACACTTTGGGTACACAGTGATTTTCCTCGGAAACTGGTGCAGACGTGAGCGTCCTCAGATATGTGAAAGGCACACCAGCATTACAGCACTTCAGTGGTGAAAGCCTCGGGTCTACTTGTGACCACCAACTTTGCTGATGGAAACACTGCCCCTTACTTTGAGTGTGCCGCTCAGTCGACATTCGCCTTAGCTGAAGCAGTCTGCTGCACGAGCTCCTGGCAAGGAACGGCAGGCGCACTGTTTCTTTCGAGAAAACTCACTCGTCCTCCCGGGCAATTCCTGCAGGGTGTCCAACATGGGCGCCACCCCGTGCCTTTCGTTCAGTTTTCTCGCCCCAAGCCTCCTGCTTCCAAAGGGGCAAAGAATGCTTTAGCCCTCAGGATCCAGTTTCTACGTGCAAAGCCAGCCTGTGGAGCAGCACCTTCTGCCCAGCTACGAGAGAGCCATGCGACACACTAGGCGCTCCTGTGAGGACCCTTTTGTAAGCAGAGGTTCTGCGCGAGGTGACGTGCCTAGTCACCACAGTGCTTCAGTCAGGCGATGTCGACTTTGGAACTTTCAATCGCCCAGCAGTGCTTCGGGAGAGGGGTCCATCATATCAGGCTGGTTGTAAAGTCACATTTCTGCTTGAGGTGAAGGGTCGTCAGCTTTGAGTTCATACAATCAATGTTACTCTCCGGATATGATTCCGGGCAGCTAATATCTAAGCCGGGAGTGTGACATGCATTGCTCATGACACCGGCCCCCACTCTGTTACCAAGACTGGTTTCCAGAGGTGGAGGTCTGGCTCTCCGCCGGAGCAGGCCGTGTGTTGCCCTGCCCTCTGCATGCACAGAGTGGAGGCCAACGACCCATGTGGCTGGAGCTCACTCAGAAGCCGCAGTTGACACTTTGGGTACACCGTGTTCTTCCATGACCTGGGTCCAGGCGCGAGAGACCCTGCAGTCCTGAGAGGCCTACCAGTGTTAAAGCAGTACCTTCACTAAGGCTTCTCAGACAGAGCTGCACTCCCAACACTTTTCACGGCTCTCGAGGACTTTCCTTTGGCAGCATGCGGGCAGGTTTCCGAACCACTAGCCAAGAAGGCTTTGGGATGAGCTCCTAGCGAGGAACTGCCCACACCCCCTCGTTCTTGCGAGAAAACTCACTCTTCCTCACTTTGCCTCCCCGGGAACTCCTACGGTGAGTACAAGACGGGCAACAGGACCCTTTTTCAGGCAGCTCTGAGCACCCAGCTCTCCGGGTTGCCAACGGGACAGATTTCGCTTTTCTCGTCCGGCCTCCTTTTCACGGTTGCCACACAGCTCATGTAGTTGACGTTCCGGGAACCAAAGGAGGCCCGTGTCACATACTGTACTTCTTCGCTGAAAGCGCTTTGGAAAGCCAGTGTTCCTCCTGAAGTAAATTGCGCGAGCCAGTGAACGCCTTCGTTTCGCCTAGGTCATGGTACATCTCCCGAAGGCCTAGCCACCTTCAGAGGACGACTGCCTATTTCTCCCTCTAGAGGTAAAGTCCTGGTGCTGCTTCAGGGAGCAAGAGGTCAGGTATGAAGTCCGAGAACTCACCGTGTAAGCACGGTGGTTTTCCAAAAGCAGCTCAGGGTTACAAAATGAGGCCCCCTTGCATTGCCCAGAAGCCCCGGTATCAACGTGTTCTTCAGGCTTCCTCTAAGCTCTCCAAATCTAGCTCTCCCATGGAGGAAAAACGTTGTTGCCCAGCCTCCTGCATACAAAACAGTAGAGTCCAAAGACCCATGTGGCTGGATGGTGCTCAGCAGGCACAGATGCCACTTTTGGTACACAGGGACCTTCCTTGGAATACGGTGCAGACGCTCGCATCCTCAGACTTTGAAAGGCACACCCGCATTTACAGCACTTTAGTGGGGAAGGCCTCTTTGAAACTGCTGACTGCGACTCTGCTGGTGGAAACACTGCACCTTACTTTGACTCTGGCGCTCGGCTGACATTCGCCATAGATAAAAGTCCTGTGCTGGATGTGCTCCTAGCAAGGCATTGCAAGCACTCTGTTTCTTTGGGCAAAGTCTCCGTTCCTCCCCGGGTATTCCTGCAGGGTTGAGAAAGTTGGCGACCACAGTGCTTTTCATGAAGCACTGATCATCCAAAACACGGACTTTCCTTGCAACACGCGGGCAAGTTTCCTTATGACTAGCCAAGAAGGCTTTGGGATGAGAACCTAGCAAGGAACGGCACGCACTCCGGTTCTTCCAAGAAAATTCACTCGGCCTCAGGTTACCTCTCAGGGTAATCCTGGGGTGAATAGAAGACCGGCAACAGGACTGTTTCTCAGGCAGCTCTGAGGACACATCTCTCTGCTTTGTCACTGGGGCAAATTGTGCTGTTCCCGTCCCTCTCCACTTTCACGGTTGACACCTAGCTCATGTACCTGAAGTCCACAAGCAGGTGAAAGAGACATGCCACACACATGTGCCCTTCCATGAAAACACCTTGGCAAGCAGGAGTCCTCCTGAGGTGAATGGTGTGAGCCAGTGAATGATCTAGTTTCACCTACATCACCGTGGACCTTGCAAAGGCCTGACAGTCTTCAAAGGCTGAGAGCACATGTCTGCAGCTGGATCTGAAGTCGACGTGATGCATGCGAGGGGAAGACGTCAGCTATGAATTCTGAGAACACTTGCCATGGCGGTGTTTGTTCCAGTGCAGCTCAGGTTTACAAACTGGGGTCCCCTTGCATTGCCCAGAAGACCAGGGAGAAAACTCGTCCTGAGGATTCTTCCATGCTGTGGCTATCTGGCTCCCCGATGGAGGAAACACATTGCTGCCTGGCCTTCTGCATACCAACAGTAGAGCCCAAAGACCATCATGAGGCATGAGGTTGCTCAGAAGGCACAGATGACACTTTGGGTACACAGTGATTTTCCTCGGAAACTGGTGCAGACGTGAGCGTCCTCAGATATGTGAAAGGCACACCAGCATTACAGCACTTCAGTGGTGAAAGCCTCGGGTCTACTTGTGACCACCAACTTTGCTGATGGAAACACTGCCCCTTACTTTGAGTGTGCCGCTCAGTCGACATTCGCCTTAGCTGAAGCAGTCTGCTGCACGAGCTCCTGGCAAGGAACGGCAGGCGCACTGTTTCTTTCGAGAAAACTCACTCGTCCTCCCGGGCAATTCCTGCAGGGTGTCCAACATGGGCGCCACCCCGTGCCTTTCGTTCAGTTTTCTCGCCCCAAGCCTCCTGCTTCCAAAGGGGCAAAGAATGCTTTAGCCCTCAGGATCCAGTTTCTACGTGCAAACCCAGCCTGTGGAGCAGCACCTTCTGCCCAGCTACGAGAGAGCCATGCGACACACTAGGCGCTCCTGTGAGGACCCTTTTGTAAGCAGAGGTTCTGCGCGAGGTGACGTGCCTAGTCACCACAGTGCTTCAGTCAGGCGATGTCGACTTTGGAACTTTCAATCGCCCAGCAGTGCTTCGGGAGAGGGGTCCATCATATCAGGCTGGTTGTAAAGTCACATTTCTGCTTGAGGTGAAGGGTCGTCAGCTTTGAGTTCATACAATCAATGTTACTCTCCGGATATGATTCAGGGCAGCTAATATCTAAGCCGGGAGTGTGACATGCATTGCTCATGACACCGGGCCCCACTCTGTTACCAAGACTGGTTTCCAGAGGTGGAGGTCTGGCTCTCCGCCGGAGCAGGCCGTGTGTTGCCCTGCCCTCTGCATGCACAGAGTGGAGGCCAACGACCCATGTGGCTGGAGCTCACTCAGAAGCCGCAGTTGACACTTTGGGTACACCGTGTTCTTCCATGACCTGGGTCCAGGCGCGAGAGACCCTGCAGTCCTGAGAGGCCTACCAGTGTTAAAGCAGTACCTTCACTAAGGCTTCTCAGACAGAGCTGCACTCCCAACACTTTTCACGGCTCTCGAGGACTTTCCTTTGGCAGCATGCGGGCAGGTTTCCGAACCACTAGCCAAGAAGGCTTTGGGATGAGCTCCTAGCGAGGAACTGCCCACACCCCCTCGTTCTTGCGAGAAAACTCACTCTTCCTCACTTTGCCTCCCCGGGAACTCCTACGGTGAGTACAAGACGGGCAACAGGACCCTTTTTCAGGCAGCTCTGAGCACCCAGCTCTCCGGGTTGCCAACGGGACAGATTTCGCTTTTCTCGTCCGGCCTCCTTTTCACGGTTGCCACACAGCTCATGTAGTTGACGTTCCGGGAACCAAAGGAGGCCCGTGTCACATACTGTACTTCTTCGCTGAAAGCGCTTTGGAAAGCCAGTGTTCCTCCTGAAGTAAATTGCGCGAGCCAGTGAACGCCTTCGTTTCGCCTAGGTCATGGTACATCTCCCGAAGGCCTAGCCACCTTCAGAGGACGACTGCCTATTTCTCCCTCTAGAGGTAAAGTCCTGGTGCTGCTTCAGGGAGCAAGAGGTCAGGTATGAAGTCCGAGAACTCACCGTGTAAGCACGGTGGTTTTCCAAAAGCAGCTCAGGGTTACAAAATGAGGCCCCCTTGCATTGCCCAGAAGCCCCGGTATCAACGTGTTCTTCAGGCTTCCTCTAAGCTCTCCAAATCTAGCTCTCCCATGGAGGAAAAACGTTGTTGCCCAGCCTCCTGCATACAAAACAGTAGAGTCCAAAGACCCATGTGGCTGGATGGTGCTCAGCAGGCACAGATGCCACTTTTGGTACACAGGGACCTTCCTTGGAATACGGTGCAGACGCTCGCATCCTCAGACTTTGAAAGGCACACCCGCATTTACAGCACTTTAGTGGGGAAGGCCTCTTTGAAACTGCTGACTGCGACTCTGCTGGTGGAAACACTGCACCTTACTTTGACTCTGGCGCTCGGCTGACATTCGCCATAGATAAAAGTCCTGTGCTGGATGTGCTCCTAGCAAGGCATTGCAAGCACTCTGTTTCTTTGGGCAAAGTCTCCGTTCCTCCCCGGGTATTCCTGCAGGGTTGAGAAAGTTGGCGACCACAGTGCTTTTCATGAAGCACTGATCATCCAAAACACGGACTTTCCTTGCAACACGCGGGCAAGTTTCCTTATGACTAGCCAAGAAGGCTTTGGGATGAGAACCTAGCAAGGAACGGCACGCACTCCGGTTCTTCCAAGAAAATTCACTCGGCCTCAGGTTACCTCTCAGGGTAATCCTGGGGTGAATAGAAGACCGGCAACAGGACTGTTTCTCAGGCAGCTCTGAGGACACATCTCTCTGCTTTGTCACTGGGGCAAATTGTGCTGTTCCCGTCCCTCTCCACTTTCACGGTTGACACCTAGCTCATGTACCTGAAGTCCACAAGCAGGTGAAAGAGACATGCCACACACATGTGCCCTTCCATGAAAACACCTTGGCAAGCAGGAGTCCTCCTGAGGTGAATGGTGTGAGCCAGTGAATGATCTAGTTTCACCTACATCACCGTGGACCTTGCAAAGGCCTGACAGTCTTCAAAGGCTGAGAGCACATGTCTGCAGCTGGATCTGAAGTCGACGTGATGCATGCGAGGGGAAGACGTCAGCTATGAATTCTGAGAACACTTGCCATGGCGGTGTTTGTTCCAGTGCAGCTCAGGTTTACAAACTGGGGTCCCCTTGCATTGCCCAGAAGACCAGGGAGAAAACTCGTCCTGAGGATTCTTCCATGCTGTGGCTATCTGGCTCCCCGATGGAGGAAACACATTGCTGCCTGGCCTTCTGCATACCAACAGTAGAGCCCAAAGACCATCATGAGGCATGAGGTTGCTCAGAAGGCACAGATGACACTTTGGGTACACAGTGATTTTCCTCGGAAACTGGTGCAGACGTGAGCGTCCTCAGATATGTGAAAGGCACACCAGCATTACAGCACTTCAGTGGTGAAAGCCTCGGGTCTACTTGTGACCACCAACTTTGCTGATGGAAACACTGCCCCTTACTTTGAGTGTGCCGCTCAGTCGACATTCGCCTTAGCTGAAGCAGTCTGCTGCACGAGCTCCTGGCAAGGAACGGCAGGCGCACTGTTTCTTTCGAGAAAACTCACTCGTCCTCCCGGGCAATTCCTGCAGGGTGTCCAACATGGGCGCCACCCCGTGCCTTTCGTTCAGTTTTCTCGCCCCAAGCCTCCTGCTTCCAAAGGGGCAAAGAATGCTTTAGCCCTCAGGATCCAGTTTCTACGTGCAAACCCAGCCTGTGGAGCAGCACCTTCTGCCCAGCTACGAGAGAGCCATGCGACACACTAGGCGCTCCTGTGAGGACCCTTTTGTAAGCAGAGGTTCTGCGCGAGGTGACGTGCCTAGTCACCACAGTGCTTCAGTCAGGCGATGTCGACTTTGGAACTTTCAATCGCCCAGCAGTGCTTCGGGAGAGGGGTCCATCATATCAGGCTGGTTGTAAAGTCACATTTCTGCTTGAGGTGAAGGGTCGTCAGCTTTGAGTTCATACAATCAATGTTACTCTCCGGATATGATTCAGGGCAGCTAATATCTAAGCCGGGAGTGTGACATGCATTGCTCATGACACCGGGCCCCACTCTGTTACCAAGACTGGTTTCCAGAGGTGGAGGTCTGGCTCTCCGCCGGAGCAGGCCGTGTGTTGCCCTGCCCTCTGCATGCACAGAGTGGAGGCCAACGACCCATGTGGCTGGAGCTCACTCAGAAGCCGCAGTTGACACTTTGGGTACACCGTGTTCTTCCATGACCTGGGTCCAGGCGCGAGAGACCCTGCAGTCCTGAGAGGCCTACCAGTGTTAAAGCAGTACCTTCACTAAGGCTTCTCAGACAGAGCTGCACTCCCAACACTTTTCACGGCTCTCGAGGACTTTCCTTTGGCAGCATGCGGGCAGGTTTCCGAACCACTAGCCAAGAAGGCTTTGGGATGAGCTCCTAGCGAGGAACTGCCCACACCCCCTCGTTCTTGCGAGAAAACTCACTCTTCCTCACTTTGCCTCCCCGGGAACTCCTACGGTGAGTACAAGACGGGCAACAGGACCCTTTTTCAGGCAGCTCTGAGCACCCAGCTCTCCGGGTTGCCAACGGGACAGATTTCGCTTTTCTCGTCCGGCCTCCTTTTCACGGTTGCCACACAGCTCATGTAGTTGACGTTCCGGGAACCAAAGGAGGCCCGTGTCACATACTGTACTTCTTCGCTGAAAGCGCTTTGGAAAGCCAGTGTTCCTCCTGAAGTAAATTGCGCGAGCCAGTGAACGCCTTCGTTTCGCCTAGGTCATGGTACATCTCCCGAAGGCCTAGCCACCTTCAGAGGACGACTGCCTATTTCTCCCTCTAGAGGTAAAGTCCTGGTGCTGCTTCAGGGAGCAAGAGGTCAGGTATGAAGTCCGAGAACTCACCGTGTAAGCACGGTGGTTTTCCAAAAGCAGCTCAGGGTTACAAAATGAGGCCCCCTTGCATTGCCCAGAAGCCCCGGTATCAACGTGTTCTTCAGGCTTCCTCTAAGCTCTCCAAATCTAGCTCTCCCATGGAGGAAAAACGTTGTTGCCCAGCCTCCTGCATACAAAACAGTAGAGTCCAAAGACCCATGTGGCTGGATGGTGCTCAGCAGGCACAGATGCCACTTTTGGTACACAGGGACCTTCCTTGGAATACGGTGCAGACGCTCGCATCCTCAGACTTTGAAAGGCACACCCGCATTTACAGCACTTTAGTGGGGAAGGCCTCTTTGAAACTGCTGACTGCGACTCTGCTGGTGGAAACACTGCACCTTACTTTGACTCTGGCGCTCGGCTGACATTCGCCATAGATAAAAGTCCTGTGCTGGATGTGCTCCTAGCAAGGCATTGCAAGCACTCTGTTTCTTTGGGCAAAGTCTCCGTTCCTCCCCGGGTATTCCTGCAGGGTTGAGAAAGTTGGCGACCACAGTGCTTTTCATGAAGCACTGATCATCCAAAACACGGACTTTCCTTGCAACACGCGGGCAAGTTTCCTTATGACTAGCCAAGAAGGCTTTGGGATGAGAACCTAGCAAGGAACGGCACGCACTCCGGTTCTTCCAAGAAAATTCACTCGGCCTCAGGTTACCTCTCAGGGTAATCCTGGGGTGAATAGAAGACCGGCAACAGGACTGTTTCTCAGGCAGCTCTGAGGACACATCTCTCTGCTTTGTCACTGGGGCAAATTGTGCTGTTCCCGTCCCTCTCCACTTTCACGGTTGACACCTAGCTCATGTACCTGAAGTCCACAAGCAGGTGAAAGAGACATGCCACACACATGTGCCCTTCCATGAAAACACCTTGGCAAGCAGGAGTCCTCCTGAGGTGAATGGTGTGAGCCAGTGAATGATCTAGTTTCACCTACATCACCGTGGACCTTGCAAAGGCCTGACAGTCTTCAAAGGCTGAGAGCACATGTCTGCAGCTGGATCTGAAGTCGACGTGATGCATGCGAGGGGAAGACGTCAGCTATGAATTCTGAGAACACTTGCCATGGCGGTGTTTGTTCCAGTGCAGCTCAGGTTTACAAACTGGGGTCCCCTTGCATTGCCCAGAAGACCAGGGAGAAAACTCGTCCTGAGGATTCTTCCATGCTGTGGCTATCTGGCTCCCCGATGGAGGAAACACATTGCTGCCTGGCCTTCTGCATACCAACAGTAGAGCCCAAAGACCATCATGAGGCATGAGGTTGCTCAGAAGGCACAGATGACACTTTGGGTACACAGTGATTTTCCTCGGAAACTGGTGCAGACGTGAGCGTCCTCAGATATGTGAAAGGCACACCAGCATTACAGCACTTCAGTGGTGAAAGCCTCGGGTCTACTTGTGACCACCAACTTTGCTGATGGAAACACTGCCCCTTACTTTGAGTGTGCCGCTCAGTCGACATTCGCCTTAGCTGAAGCAGTCTGCTGCACGAGCTCCTGGCAAGGAACGGCAGGCGCACTGTTTCTTTCGAGAAAACTCACTCGTCCTCCCGGGCAATTCCTGCAGGGTGTCCAACATGGGCGCCACCCCGTGCCTTTCGTTCAGTTTTCTCGCCCCAAGCCTCCTGCTTCCAAAGGGGCAAAGAATGCTTTAGCCCTCAGGATCCAGTTTCTACGTGCAAAGCCAGCCTGTGGAGCAGCACCTTCTGCCCAGCTACGAGAGAGCCATGCGACACACTAGGCGCTCCTGTGAGGACCCTTTTGTAAGCAGAGGTTCTGCGCGAGGTGACGTGCCTAGTCACCACAGTGCTTCAGTCAGGCGATGTCGACTTTGGAACTTTCAATCGCCCAGCAGTGCTTCGGGAGAGGGGTCCATCATATCAGGCTGGTTGTAAAGTCACATTTCTGCTTGAGGTGAAGGGTCGTCAGCTTTGAGTTCATACAATCAATGTTACTCTCCGGATATGATTCAGGGCAGCTAATATCTAAGCCGGGAGTGTGACATGCATTGCTCATGACACCGGGCCCCACTCTGTTACCAAGACTGGTTTCCAGAGGTGGAGGTCTGGCTCTCCGCCGGAGCAGGCCGTGTGTTGCCCTGCCCTCTGCATGCACAGAGTGGAGGCCAACGACCCATGTGGCTGGAGCTCACTCAGAAGCCGCAGTTGACACTTTGGGTACACCGTGTTCTTCCATGACCTGGGTCCAGGCGCGAGAGACCCTGCAGTCCTGAGAGGCCTACCAGTGTTAAAGCAGTACCTTCACTAAGGCTTCTCAGACAGAGCTGCACTCCCAACACTTTTCACGGCTCTCGAGGACTTTCCTTTGGCAGCATGCGGGCAGGTTTCCGAACCACTAGCCAAGAAGGCTTTGGGATGAGCTCCTAGCGAGGAACTGCCCACACCCCCTCGTTCTTGCGAGAAAACTCACTCTTCCTCACTTTGCCTCCCCGGGAACTCCTACGGTGAGTACAAGACGGGCAACAGGACCCTTTTTCAGGCAGCTCTGAGCACCCAGCTCTCCGGGTTGCCAACGGGACAGATTTCGCTTTTCTCGTCCGGCCTCCTTTTCACGGTTGCCACACAGCTCATGTAGTTGACGTTCCGGGAACCAAAGGAGGCCCGTGTCACATACTGTACTTCTTCGCTGAAAGCGCTTTGGAAAGCCAGTGTTCCTCCTGAAGTAAATTGCGCGAGCCAGTGAACGCCTTCGTTTCGCCTAGGTCATGGTACATCTCCCGAAGGCCTAGCCACCTTCAGAGGACGACTGCCTATTTCTCCCTCTAGAGGTAAAGTCCTGGTGCTGCTTCAGGGAGCAAGAGGTCAGGTATGAAGTCCGAGAACTCACCGTGTAAGCACGGTGGTTTTCCAAAAGCAGCTCAGGGTTACAAAATGAGGCCCCCTTGCATTGCCCAGAAGCCCCGGTATCAACGTGTTCTTCAGGCTTCCTCTAAGCTCTCCAAATCTAGCTCTCCCATGGAGGAAAAACGTTGTTGCCCAGCCTCCTGCATACAAAACAGTAGAGTCCAAAGACCCATGTGGCTGGATGGTGCTCAGCAGGCACAGATGCCACTTTTGGTACACAGGGACCTTCCTTGGAATACGGTGCAGACGCTCGCATCCTCAGACTTTGAAAGGCACACCCGCATTTACAGCACTTTAGTGGGGAAGGCCTCTTTGAAACTGCTGACTGCGACTCTGCTGGTGGAAACACTGCACCTTACTTTGACTCTGGCGCTCGGCTGACATTCGCCATAGATAAAAGTCCTGTGCTGGATGTGCTCCTAGCAAGGCATTGCAAGCACTCTGTTTCTTTGGGCAAAGTCTCCGTTCCTCCCCGGGTATTCCTGCAGGGTTGAGAAAGTTGGCGACCACAGTGCTTTTCATGAAGCACTGATCATCCAAAACACGGACTTTCCTTGCAACACGCGGGCAAGTTTCCTTATGACTAGCCAAGAAGGCTTTGGGATGAGAACCTAGCAAGGAACGGCACGCACTCCGGTTCTTCCAAGAAAATTCACTCGGCCTCAGGTTACCTCTCAGGGTAATCCTGGGGTGAATAGAAGACCGGCAACAGGACTGTTTCTCAGGCAGCTCTGAGGACACATCTCTCTGCTTTGTCACTGGGGCAAATTGTGCTGTTCCCGTCCCTCTCCACTTTCACGGTTGACACCTAGCTCATGTACCTGAAGTCCACAAGCAGGTGAAAGAGACATGCCACACACATGTGCCCTTCCATGAAAACACTTTGGCAAGCAGGAGTCCTCCTGAGGTGAATGGTGTGAGCCAGTGAATGATCTAGTTTCACCTACATCACCGTGGACCTTGCAAAGGCCTGACAGTCTTCAAAGGCTGAGAGCACATGTCTGCAGCTGGATCTGAAGTCGACGTGATGCATGCGAGGGGAAGACGTCAGCTATGAATTCTGAGAACACTTGCCATGGCGGTGTTTGTTCCAGTGCAGCTCAGGTTTACAAACTGGGGTCCCCTTGCATTGCCCAGAAGACCAGGGAGAAAACTCGTCCTGAGGATTCTTCCATGCTGTGGCTATCTGGCTCCCCGATGGAGGAAACACATTGCTGCCTGGCCTTCTGCATACCAACAGTAGAGCCCAAAGACCATCATGAGGCATGAGGTTGCTCAGAAGGCACAGATGACACTTTGGGTACACAGTGATTTTCCTCGGAAACTGGTGCAGACGTGAGCGTCCTCAGATATGTGAAAGGCACACCAGCATTACAGCACTTCAGTGGTGAAAGCCTCGGGTCTACTTGTGACCACCAACTTTGCTGATGGAAACACTGCCCCTTACTTTGAGTGTGCCGCTCAGTCGACATTCGCCTTAGCTGAAGCAGTCTGCTGCACGAGCTCCTGGCAAGGAACGGCAGGCGCACTGTTTCTTTCGAGAAAACTCACTCGTCCTCCCGGGCAATTCCTGCAGGGTGTCCAACATGGGCGCCACCCCGTGCCTTTCGTTCAGTTTTCTCGCCCCAAGCCTCCTGCTTCCAAAGGGGCAAAGAATGCTTTAGCCCTCAGGATCCAGTTTCTACGTGCAAAGCCAGCCTGTGGAGCAGCACCTTCTGCCCAGCTACGAGAGAGCCATGCGACACACTAGGCGCTCCTGTGAGGACCCTTTTGTAAGCAGAGGTTCTGCGCGAGGTGACGTGCCTAGTCACCACAGTGCTTCAGTCAGGCGATGTCGACTTTGGAACTTTCAATCGCCCAGCAGTGCTTCGGGAGAGGGGTCCATCATATCAGGCTGGTTGTAAAGTCACATTTCTGCTTGAGGTGAAGGGTCGTCAGCTTTGAGTTCATACAATCAATGTTACTCTCCGGATATGATTCCGGGCAGCTAATATCTAAGCCGGGAGTGTGACATGCATTGCTCATGACACCGGGCCCCACTCTGTTACCAAGACTGGTTTCCAGAGGTGGAGGTCTGGCTCTCCGCCGGAGCAGGCCGTGTGTTGCCCTGCCCTCTGCATGCACAGAGTGGAGGCCAACGACCCATGTGGCTGGAGCTCACTCAGAAGCCGCAGTTGACACTTTGGGTACACCGTGTTCTTCCATGACCTGGGTCCAGGCGCGAGAGACCCTGCAGTCCTGAGAGGCCTACCAGTGTTAAAGCAGTACCTTCACTAAGGCTTCTCAGACAGAGCTGCACTCCCAACACTTTTCACGGCTCTCGAGGACTTTCCTTTGGCAGCATGCGGGCAGGTTTCCGAACCACTAGCCAAGAAGGCTTTGGGATGAGCTCCTAGCGAGGAACTGCCCACACCCCCTCGTTCTTGCGAGAAAACTCACTCTTCCTCACTTTGCCTCCCCGGGAACTCCTACGGTGAGTACAAGACGGGCAACAGGACCCTTTTTCAGGCAGCTCTGAGCACCCAGCTCTCCGGGTTGCCAACGGGACAGATTTCGCTTTTCTCGTCCGGCCTCCTTTTCACGGTTGCCACACAGCTCATGTAGTTGACGTTCCGGGAACCAAAGGAGGCCCGTGTCACATACTGTACTTCTTCGCTGAAAGCGCTTTGGAAAGCCAGTGTTCCTCCTGAAGTAAATTGCGCGAGCCAGTGAACGCCTTCGTTTCGCCTAGGTCATGGTACATCTCCCGAAGGCCTAGCCACCTTCAGAGGACGACTGCCTATTTCTCCCTCTAGAGGTAAAGTCCTGGTGCTGCTTCAGGGAGCAAGAGGTCAGGTATGAAGTCCGAGAACTCACCGTGTAAGCACGGTGGTTTTCCAAAAGCAGCTCAGGGTTACAAAATGAGGCCCCCTTGCATTGCCCAGAAGCCCCGGTATCAACGTGTTCTTCAGGCTTCCTCTAAGCTCTCCAAATCTAGCTCTCCCATGGAGGAAAAACGTTGTTGCCCAGCCTCCTGCATACAAAACAGTAGAGTCCAAAGACCCATGTGGCTGGATGGTGCTCAGCAGGCACAGATGCCACTTTTGGTACACAGGGACCTTCCTTGGAATACGGTGCAGACGCTCGCATCCTCAGACTTTGAAAGGCACACCCGCATTTACAGCACTTTAGTGGGGAAGGCCTCTTTGAAACTGCTGACTGCGACTCTGCTGGTGGAAACACTGCACCTTACTTTGACTCTGGCGCTCGGCTGACATTCGCCATAGATAAAAGTCCTGTGCTGGATGTGCTCCTAGCAAGGCATTGCAAGCACTCTGTTTCTTTGGGCAAAGTCTCCGTTCCTCCCCGGGTATTCCTGCAGGGTTGAGAAAGTTGGCGACCACAGTGCTTTTCATGAAGCACTGATCATCCAAAACACGGACTTTCCTTGCAACACGCGGGCAAGTTTCCTTATGACTAGCCAAGAAGGCTTTGGGATGAGAACCTAGCAAGGAACGGCACGCACTCCGGTTCTTCCAAGAAAATTCACTCGGCCTCAGGTTACCTCTCAGGGTAATCCTGGGGTGAATAGAAGACCGGCAACAGGACTGTTTCTCAGGCAGCTCTGAGGACACAGCTCTCTGCTTCGTCACTGGGGCAAATTGTGCTGTTCCCGTCCCTCTCCACTTTCACGGTTGACACCTAGCTCATGTACCTGAAGTCCACAAGCAGGTGAAAGAGACATGCCACACACATGTGCCCTTCCATGAAAACACTTTGGCAAGCAGGAGTCCTCCTGAGGTGAATGGTGTGAGCCAGTGAATGATCTAGTTTCACCTACATCACCGTGGATCTTGCAAAGGCCTGACAGTCTTCAAAGGCTGAGAGCACATGTCTCCAGCTGGATCTGAAGTCGACGTGATGCATGCGAGGGGAAGACGTCAGCTATGAATTCTGAGAACACTTGCCATGGCGGTGTTTGTTCCAGTGCAGCTCAGGTTTACAAACTGGGGTCCCCTTGCATTGCCCAGAAGACCAGGGAGAAAACTCGTCCTGAGGATTCTTCCATGCTGTGGCTATCTGGCTCCCCGATGGAGGAAACACATTGCTGCCTGGCCTTCTGCATACCAACAGTAGAGCCCAAAGACCATCATGAGGCATGAGGTTGCTCAGAAGGCACAGATGACACTTTGGGTACACAGTGATTTTCCTCGGAAACTGGTGCAGACGTGAGCGTCCTCAGATATGTGAAAGGCACACCAGCATTACAGCACTTCAGTGGTGAAAGCCTCGGGTCTACTTGTGACCACCAACTTTGCTGATGGAAACACTGCCCCTTACTTTGAGTGTGCCGCTCAGTCGACATTCGCCTTAGCTGAAGCAGTCTGCTGCACGAGCTCCTGGCAAGGAACGGCAGGCGCACTGTTTCTTTCGAGAAAACTCACTCGTCCTCCCGGGCAATTCCTGCAGGGTGTCCAACATGGGCGCCACCCCGTGCCTTTCGTTCAGTTTTCTCGCCCCAAGCCTCCTGCTTCCAAAGGGGCAAAGAATGCTTTAGCCCTCAGGATCCAGTTTCTACGTGCAAAGCCAGCCTGTGGAGCAGCACCTTCTGCCCAGCTACGAGAGAGCCATGCGACACACTAGGCGCTCCTGTGAGGACCCTTTTGTAAGCAGAGGTTCTGCGCGAGGTGACGTGCCTAGTCACCACAGTGCTTCAGTCAGGCGATGTCGACTTTGGAACTTTCAATCGCCCAGCAGTGCTTCGGGAGAGGGGTCCATCATATCAGACTGGTTGTAAAGTCACATTTCTGCTTGAGGTGAAGGGTCGTCAGCTTTGAGTTCATACAATCAATGTTACTCTCCGGATATGATTCCGGGCAGCTAATATCTAAGCCGGGAGTGTGACATGCATTGCTCATGACACCGGGCCCCACTCTGTTACCAAGACTGGTTTCCAGAGGTGGAGGTCTGGCTCTCCGCCGGAGCAGGCCGTGTGTTGCCCTGCCCTCTGCATGCACAGAGTGGAGGCCAACGACCCATGTGGCTGGAGCTCACTCAGAAGCCGCAGTTGACACTTTGGGTACACCGTGTTCTTCCATGACCTGGGTCCAGGCGCGAGAGACCCTGCAGTCCTGAGAGGCCTACCAGTGTTAAAGCAGTACCTTCACTAAGGCTTCTCAGACAGAGCTGCACTCCCAACACTTTTCACGGCTCTCGAGGACTTTCCTTTGGCAGCATGCGGGCAGGTTTCCGAACCACTAGCCAAGAAGGCTTTGGGATGAGCTCCTAGCGAGGAACTGCCCACACCCCCTCGTTCTTGCGAGAAAACTCACTCTTCCTCACTTTGCCTCCCCGGGAACTCCTACGGTGAGTACAAGACGGGCAACAGGACCCTTTTTCAGGCAGCTCTGAGCACCCAGCTCTCCGGGTTGCCAACGGGACAGATTTCGCTTTTCTCGTCCGGCCTCCTTTTCACGGTTGCCACACAGCTCATGTAGTTGACGTTCCGGGAACCAAAGGAGGCCCGTGTCACATACTGTACTTCTTCGCTGAAAGCGCTTTGGAAAGCCAGTGTTCCTCCTGAAGTAAATTGCGCGAGCCAGTGAACGCCTTCGTTTCGCCTAGGTCATGGTACATCTCCCGAAGGCCTAGCCACCTTCAGAGGACGACTGCCTATTTCTCCCTCTAGAGGTAAAGTCCTGGTGCTGCTTCAGGGAGCAAGAGGTCAGGTATGAAGTCCGAGAACTCACCGTGTAAGCACGGTGGTTTTCCAAAAGCAGCTCAGGGTTACAAAATGAGGCCCCCTTGCATTGCCCAGAAGCCCCGGTATCAACGTGTTCTTCAGGCTTCCTCTAAGCTCTCCAAATCTAGCTCTCCCATGGAGGAAAAACGTTGTTGCCCAGCCTCCTGCATACAAAACAGTAGAGTCCAAAGACCCATGTGGCTGGATGGTGCTCAGCAGGCACAGATGCCACTTTTGGTACACAGGGACCTTCCTTGGAATACGGTGCAGACGCTCGCATCCTCAGACTTTGAAAGGCACACCCGCATTTACAGCACTTTAGTGGGGAAGGCCTCTTTGAAACTGCTGACTGCGACTCTGCTGGTGGAAACACTGCACCTTACTTTGACTCTGGCGCTCGGCTGACATTCGCCATAGATAAAAGTCCTGTGCTGGATGTGCTCCTAGCAAGGCATTGCAAGCACTCTGTTTCTTTGGGCAAAGTCTCCGTTCCTCCCCGGGTATTCCTGCAGGGTTGAGAAAGTTGGCGACCACAGTGCTTTTCATGAAGCACTGATCATCCAAAACACGGACTTTCCTTGCAACACGCGGGCAAGTTTCCTTATGACTAGCCAAGAAGGCTTTGGGATGAGAACCTAGCAAGGAACGGCACGCACTCCGGTTCTTCCAAGAAAATTCACTCGGCCTCAGGTTACCTCTCAGGGTAATCCTGGGGTGAATAGAAGACCGGCAACAGGACTGTTTCTCAGGCAGCTCTGAGGACACATCTCTCTGCTTCGTCACTGGGGCAAATTGTGCTGTTCCCGTCCCTCTCCACTTTCACGGTTGACACCTAGCTCATGTACCTGAAGTCCACAAGCAGGTGAAAGAGACATGCCACACACATGTGCCCTTCCATGAAAACACTTTGGCAAGCAGGAGTCCTCCTGAGGTGAATGGTGTGAGCCAGTGAATGATCTAGTTTCACCTACATCACCGTGGATCTTGCAAAGGCCTGACAGTCTTCAAAGGCTGAGAGCACATGTCTCCAGCTGGATCTGAAGTCGACGTGATGCATGCGAGGGGAAGACGTCAGCTATGAATTCTGAGAACACTTGCCATGGCGGTGTTTGTTCCAGTGCAGCTCAGGTTTACAAACTGGGGTCCCCTTGCATTGCCCAGAAGACCAGGGAGAAAACTCGTCCTGAGGATTCTTCCATGCTGTGGCTATCTGGCTCCCCGATGGAGGAAACACATTGCTGCCTGGCCTTCTGCATACCAACAGTAGAGCCCAAAGACCATCATGAGGCATGAGGTTGCTCAGAAGGCACAGATGACACTTTGGGTACACAGTGATTTTCCTCGGAAACTGGTGCAGACGTGAGCGTCCTCAGATATGTGAAAGGCACACCAGCATTACAGCACTTCAGTGGTGAAAGCCTCGGGTCTACTTGTGACCACCAACTTTGCTGATGGAAACACTGCCCCTTACTTTGAGTGTGCCGCTCAGTCGACATTCGCCTTAGCTGAAGCAGTCTGCTGCACGAGCTCCTGGCAAGGAACGGCAGGCGCACTGTTTCTTTCGAGAAAACTCACTCGTCCTCCCGGGCAATTCCTGCAGGGTGTCCAACATGGGCGCCACCCCGTGCCTTTCGTTCAGTTTTCTCGCCCCAAGCCTCCTGCTTCCAAAGGGGCAAAGAATGCTTTAGCCCTCAGGATCCAGTTTCTACGTGCAAAGCCAGCCTGTGGAGCAGCACCTTCTGCCCAGCTACGAGAGAGCCATGCGACACACTAGGCGCTCCTGTGAGGACCCTTTTGTAAGCAGAGGTTCTGCGCGAGGTGACGTGCCTAGTCACCACAGTGCTTCAGTCAGGCGATGTCGACTTTGGAACTTTCAATCGCCCAGCAGTGCTTCGGGAGAGGGGTCCATCATATCAGACTGGTTGTAAAGTCACATTTCTGCTTGAGGTGAAGGGTCGTCAGCTTTGAGTTCATACAATCAATGTTACTCTCCGGATATGATTCCGGGCAGCTAATATCTAAGCCGGGAGTGTGACATGCATTGCTCATGACACCGGGCCCCACTCTGTTACCAAGACTGGTTTCCAGAGGTGGAGGTCTGGCTCTCCGCCGGAGCAGGCCGTGTGTTGCCCTGCCCTCTGCATGCACAGAGTGGAGGCCAACGACCCATGTGGCTGGAGCTCACTCAGAAGCCGCAGTTGACACTTTGGGTACACCGTGTTCTTCCATGACCTGGGTCCAGGCGCGAGAGACCCTGCAGTCCTGAGAGGCCTACCAGTGTTAAAGCAGTACCTTCACTAAGGCTTCTCAGACAGAGCTGCACTCCCAACACTTTTCACGGCTCTCGAGGACTTTCCTTTGGCAGCATGCGGGCAGGTTTCCGAACCACTAGCCAAGAAGGCTTTGGGATGAGCTCCTAGCGAGGAACTGCCCACACCCCCTCGTTCTTGCGAGAAAACTCACTCTTCCTCACTTTGCCTCCCCGGGAACTCCTACGGTGAGTACAAGACGGGCAACAGGACCCTTTTTCAGGCAGCTCTGAGCACCCAGCTCTCCGGGTTGCCAACGGGACAGATTTCGCTTTTCTCGTCCGGCCTCCTTTTCACGGTTGCCACACAGCTCATGTAGTTGACGTTCCGGGAACCAAAGGAGGCCCGTGTCACATACTGTACTTCTTCGCTGAAAGCGCTTTGGAAAGCCAGTGTTCCTCCTGAAGTAAATTGCGCGAGCCAGTGAACGCCTTCGTTTCGCCTAGGTCATGGTACATCTCCCGAAGGCCTAGCCACCTTCAGAGGACGACTGCCTATTTCTCCCTCTAGAGGTAAAGTCCTGGTGCTGCTTCAGGGAGCAAGAGGTCAGGTATGAAGTCCGAGAACTCACCGTGTAAGCACGGTGGTTTTCCAAAAGCAGCTCAGGGTTACAAAATGAGGCCCCCTTGCATTGCCCAGAAGCCCCGGTATCAACGTGTTCTTCAGGCTTCCTCTAAGCTCTCCAAATCTAGCTCTCCCATGGAGGAAAAACGTTGTTGCCCAGCCTCCTGCATACAAAACAGTAGAGTCCAAAGACCCATGTGGCTGGATGGTGCTCAGCAGGCACAGATGCCACTTTTGGTACACAGGGACCTTCCTTGGAATACGGTGCAGACGCTCGCATCCTCAGACTTTGAAAGGCACACCCGCATTTACAGCACTTTAGTGGGGAAGGCCTCTTTGAAACTGCTGACTGCGACTCTGCTGGTGGAAACACTGCACCTTACTTTGACTCTGGCGCTCGGCTGACATTCGCCATAGATAAAAGTCCTGTGCTGGATGTGCTCCTAGCAAGGCATTGCAAGCACTCTGTTTCTTTGGGCAAAGTCTCCGTTCCTCCCCGGGTATTCCTGCAGGGTTGAGAAAGTTGGCGACCACAGTGCTTTTCATGAAGCACTGATCATCCAAAACACGGACTTTCCTTGCAACACGCGGGCAAGTTTCCTTATGACTAGCCAAGAAGGCTTTGGGATGAGAACCTAGCAAGGAACGGCACGCACTCCGGTTCTTCCAAGAAAATTCACTCGGCCTCAGGTTACCTCTCAGGGTAATCCTGGGGTGAATAGAAGACCGGCAACAGGACTGTTTCTCAGGCAGCTCTGAGGACACATCTCTCTGCTTCGTCACTGGGGCAAATTGTGCTGTTCCCGTCCCTCTCCACTTTCACGGTTGACACCTAGCTCATGTACCTGAAGTCCACAAGCAGGTGAAAGAGACATGCCACACACATGTGCCCTTCCATGAAAACACTTTGGCAAGCAGGAGTCCTCCTGAGGTGAATGGTGTGAGCCAGTGAATGATCTAGTTTCACCTACATCACCGTGGATCTTGCAAAGGCCTGACAGTCTTCAAAGGCTGAGAGCACATGTCTCCAGCTGGATCTGAAGTCGACGTGATGCATGCGAGGGGAAGACGTCAGCTATGAATTCTGAGAACACTTGCCATGGCGGTGTTTGTTCCAGTGCAGCTCAGGTTTACAAACTGGGGTCCCCTTGCATTGCCCAGAAGACCAGGGAGAAAACTCGTCCTGAGGATTCTTCCATGCTGTGGCTATCTGGCTCCCCGATGGAGGAAACACATTGCTGCCTGGCCTTCTGCATACCAACAGTAGAGCCCAAAGACCATCATGAGGCATGAGGTTGCTCAGAAGGCACAGATGACACTTTGGGTACACAGTGATTTTCCTCGGAAACTGGTGCAGACGTGAGCGTCCTCAGATATGTGAAAGGCACACCAGCATTACAGCACTTCAGTGGTGAAAGCCTCGGGTCTACTTGTGACCACCAACTTTGCTGATGGAAACACTGCCCCTTACTTTGAGTGTGCCGCTCAGTCGACATTCGCCTTAGCTGAAGCAGTCTGCTGCACGAGCTCCTGGCAAGGAACGGCAGGCGCACTGTTTCTTTCGAGAAAACTCACTCGTCCTCCCGGGCAATTCCTGCAGGGTGTCCAACATGGGCGCCACCCCGTGCCTTTCGTTCAGTTTTCTCGCCCCAAGCCTCCTGCTTCCAAAGGGGCAAAGAATGCTTTAGCCCTCAGGATCCAGTTTCTACGTGCAAAGCCAGCCTGTGGAGCAGCACCTTCTGCCCAGCTACGAGAGAGCCATGCGACACACTAGGCGCTCCTGTGAGGACCCTTTTGTAAGCAGAGGTTCTGCGCGAGGTGACGTGCCTAGTCACCACAGTGCTTCAGTCAGGCGATGTCGACTTTGGAACTTTCAATCGCCCAGCAGTGCTTCGGGAGAGGGGTCCATCATATCAGGCTGGTTGTAAAGTCACATTTCTGCTTGAGGTGAAGGGTCGTCAGCTTTGAGTTCATACAATCAATGTTACTCTCCGGATATGATTCCGGGCAGCTAATATCTAAGCCGGGAGTGTGACATGCATTGCTCATGACACTGGCCCCCACTCTGTTACCAAGACTGGTTTCCAGAGGTGGAGGTCTGGCTCTCCGCCGGAGCAGGCCGTGTGTTGCCCTGCCCTCTGCATGCACAGAGTGGAGGCCAACGACCCATGTGGCTGGAGCTCACTCAGAAGCCGCAGTTGACACTTTGGGTACACCGTGTTCTTCCATGACCTGGGTCCAGGCGCGAGAGACCCTGCAGTCCTGAGAGGCCTACCAGTGTTAAAGCAGTACCTTCACTAAGGCTTCTCAGACAGAGCTGCACTCCCAACACTTTTCACGGCTCTCGAGGACTTTCCTTTGGCAGCATGCGGGCAGGTTTCCGAACCACTAGCCAAGAAGGCTTTGGGATGAGCTCCTAGCGAGGAACTGCCCACACCCCCTCGTTCTTGCGAGAAAACTCACTCTTCCTCACTTTGCCTCCCCGGGAACTCCTACGGTGAGTACAAGACGGGCAACAGGACCCTTTTTCAGGCAGCTCTGAGCACCCAGCTCTCCGGGTTGCCAACGGGACAGATTTCGCTTTTCTCGTCCGGCCTCCTTTTCACGGTTGCCACACAGCTCATGTAGTTGACGTTCCGGGAACCAAAGGAGGCCCGTGTCACATACTGTACTTCTTCGCTGAAAGCGCTTTGGAAAGCCAGTGTTCCTCCTGAAGTAAATTGCGCGAGCCAGTGAACGCCTTCGTTTCGCCTAGGTCATGGTACATCTCCCGAAGGCCTAGCCACCTTCAGAGGACGACTGCCTATTTCTCCCTCTAGAGGTAAAGTCCTGGTGCTGCTTCAGGGAGCAAGAGGTCAGGTATGAAGTCCGAGAACTCACCGTGTAAGCACGGTGGTTTTCCAAAAGCAGCTCAGGGTTACAAAATGAGGCCCCCTTGCATTGCCCAGAAGCCCCGGTATCAACGTGTTCTTCAGGCTTCCTCTAAGCTCTCCAAATCTAGCTCTCCCATGGAGGAAAAACGTTGTTGCCCAGCCTCCTGCATACAAAACAGTAGAGTCCAAAGACCCATGTGGCTGGATGGTGCTCAGCAGGCACAGATGCCACTTTTGGTACACAGGGACCTTCCTTGGAATACGGTGCAGACGCTCGCATCCTCGGACTTTGAAAGGCACACCCGCATTTACAGCACTTTAGTGGGGAAGGCCTCTTTGAAACTGCTGACTGCGACTCTGCTGGTGGAAACACTGCACCTTACTTTGACTCTGGCGCTCGGCTGACATTCGCCATAGATAAAAGTCCTGTGCTGGATGTGCTCCTAGCAAGGCATTGCAAGCACTCTGTTTCTTTGGGCAAAGTCTCCGTTCCTCCCCGGGTATTCCTGCAGGGTTGAGAAAGTTGGCGACCACAGTGCTTTTCATGAAGCACTGATCATCCAAAACACGGACTTTCCTTGCAACACGCGGGCAAGTTTCCTTATGACTAGCCAAGAAGGCTTTGGGATGAGAACCTAGCAAGGAACGGCACGCACTCCGGTTCTTCCAAGAAAATTCACTCGGCCTCAGGTTACCTCTCAGGGTAATCCTGGGGTGAATAGAAGACCGGCAACAGGACTGTTTCTCAGGCAGCTCTGAGGACACAGCTCTCTGCTTTGTCACTGGGGCAAATTGTGCTGTTCCCGTCCCTCTCCACTTTCACGGTTGACACCTAGCTCATGTACCTGAAGTCCACAAGCAGGTGAAAGAGACATGCCACACACATGTGCCCTTCCATGAAAACACTTTGGCAAGCAGGAGTCCTCCTGAGGTGAATGGTGTGAGCCAGTGAATGATCTAGTTTCACCTACATCACCGTGGATCTTGCAAAGGCCTGACAGTCTTCAAAGGCTGAGAGCACATGTCTCCAGCTGGATCTGAAGTCGACGTGATGCATGCGAGGGGAAGACGTCAGCTATGAATTCTGAGAACACTTGCCATGGCGGTGTTTGTTCCAGTGCAGCTCAGGTTTACAAACTGGGGTCCCCTTGCATTGCCCAGAAGACCAGGGAGAAAACTCGTCCTGAGGATTCTTCCATGCTGTGGCTATCTGGCTCCCCGATGGAGGAAACACATTGCTGCCTGGCCTTCTGCATACCAACAGTAGAGCCCAAAGACCATCATGAGGCATGAGGTTGCTCAGAAGGCACAGATGACACTTTGGGTACACAGTGATTTTCCTCGGAAACTGGTGCAGACGTGAGCGTCCTCAGATATGTGAAAGGCACACCAGCATTACAGCACTTCAGTGGTGAAAGCCTCGGGTCTACTTGTGACCACCAACTTTGCTGATGGAAACACTGCCCCTTACTTTGAGTGTGCCGCTCAGTCGACATTCGCCTTAGCTGAAGCAGTCTGCTGCACGAGCTCCTGGCAAGGAACGGCAGGCGCACTGTTTCTTTCGAGAAAACTCACTCGTCCTCCCGGGCAATTCCTGCAGGGTGTCCAACATGGGCGCCACCCCGTGCCTTTCGTTCAGTTTTCTCGCCCCAAGCCTCCTGCTTCCAAAGGGGCAAAGAATGCTTTAGCCCTCAGGATCCAGTTTCTACGTGCAAAGCCAGCCTGTGGAGCAGCACCTTCTGCCCAGCTACGAGAGAGCCATGCGACACACTAGGCGCTCCTGTGAGGACCCTTTTGTAAGCAGAGGTTCTGCGCGAGGTGACGTGCCTAGTCACCACAGTGCTTCAGTCAGGCGATGTCGACTTTGGAACTTTCAATCGCCCAGCAGTGCTTCGGGAGAGGGGTCCATCATATCAGACTGGTTGTAAAGTCACATTTCTGCTTGAGGTGAAGGGTCGTCAGCTTTGAGTTCATACAATCAATGTTACTCTCCGGATATGATTCAGGGCAGCTAATATCTAAGCCGGGAGTGTGACATGCATTGCTCATGACACCGGGCCCCACTCTGTTACCAAGACTGGTTTCCAGAGGTGGAGGTCTGGCTCTCCGCCGGAGCAGGCCGTGTGTTGCCCTGCCCTCTGCATGCACAGAGTGGAGGCCAACGACCCATGTGGCTGGAGCTCACTCAGAAGCCGCAGTTGACACTTTGGGTACACCGTGTTCTTCCATGACCTGGGTCCAGGCGCGAGAGACCCTGCAGTCCTGAGAGGCCTACCAGTGTTAAAGCAGTACCTTCACTAAGGCTTCTCAGACAGAGCTGCACTCCCAACACTTTTCACGGCTCTCGAGGACTTTCCTTTGGCAGCATGCGGGCAGGTTTCCGAACCACTAGCCAAGAAGGCTTTGGGATGAGCTCCTAGCGAGGAACTGCCCACACCCCCTCGTTCTTGCGAGAAAACTCACTCTTCCTCACTTTGCCTCCCCGGGAACTCCTACGGTGAGTACAAGACGGGCAACAGGACCCTTTTTCAGGCAGCTCTGAGCACCCAGCTCTCCGGGTTGCCAACGGGACAGATTTCGCTTTTCTCGTCCGGCCTCCTTTTCACGGTTGCCACACAGCTCATGTAGTTGACGTTCCGGGAACCAAAGGAGGCCCGTGTCACATACTGTACTTCTTCGCTGAAAGCGCTTTGGAAAGCCAGTGTTCCTCCTGAAGTAAATTGCGCGAGCCAGTGAACGCCTTCGTTTCGCCTAGGTCATGGTACATCTCCCGAAGGCCTAGCCACCTTCAGAGGACGACTGCCTATTTCTCCCTCTAGAGGTAAAGTCCTGGTGCTGCTTCAGGGAGCAAGAGGTCAGGTATGAAGTCCGAGAACTCACCGTGTAAGCACGGTGGTTTTCCAAAAGCAGCTCAGGGTTACAAAATGAGGCCCCCTTGCATTGCCCAGAAGCCCCGGTATCAACGTGTTCTTCAGGCTTCCTCTAAGCTCTCCAAATCTAGCTCTCCCATGGAGGAAAAACGTTGTTGCCCAGCCTCCTGCATACAAAACAGTAGAGTCCAAAGACCCATGTGGCTGGATGGTGCTCAGCAGGCACAGATGCCACTTGTGGTACACAGGGACCTTCCTTGGAATACGGTGCAGACGCTCGCATCCTCGGACTTTGAAAGGCACACCCGCATTTACAGCACTTTAGTGGGGAAGGCCTCTTTGAAACTGCTGACTGCGACTCTGCTGGTGGAAACACTGCACCTTACTTTGACTCTGGCGCTCGGCTGACATTCGCCATAGATAAAAGTCCTGTGCTGGATGTGCTCCTAGCAAGGCATTGCAAGCACTCTGTTTCTTTGGGCAAAGTCTCCGTTCCTCCCCGGGTATTCCTGCAGGGTTGAGAAAGTTGGCGACCACAGTGCTTTTCATGAAGCACTGATCATCCAAAACACGGACTTTCCTTGCAACACGCGGGCAAGTTTCCTTATGACTAGCCAAGAAGGCTTTGGGATGAGAACCTAGCAAGGAACGGCACGCACTCCGGTTCTTCCAAGAAAATTCACTCGGCCTCAGGTTACCTCTCAGGGTAATCCTGGGGTGAATAGAAGACCGGCAACAGGACTGTTTCTCAGGCAGCTCTGAGGACACAGCTCTCTGCTTTGTCACTGGGGCAAATTGTGCTGTTCCCGTCCCTCTCCACTTTCACGGTTGACACCTAGCTCATGTACCTGAAGTCCACAAGCAGGTGAAAGAGACATGCCACACACATGTGCCCTTCCATGAAAACACTTTGGCAAGCAGGAGTCCTCCTGAGGTGAATGGTGTGAGCCAGTGAATGATCTAGTTTCACCTACATCACCGTGGATCTTGCAAAGGCCTGACAGTCTTCAAAGGCTGAGAGCACATGTCTCCAGCTGGATCTGAAGTCGACGTGATGCATGCGAGGGGAAGACGTCAGCTATGAATTCTGAGAACACTTGCCATGGCGGTGTTTGTTCCAGTGCAGCTCAGGTTTACAAACTGGGGTCCCCTTGCATTGCCCAGAAGACCAGGGAGAAAACTCGTCCTGAGGATTCTTCCATGCTGTGGCTATCTGGCTCCCCGATGGAGGAAACACATTGCTGCCTGGCCTTCTGCATACCAACAGTAGAGCCCAAAGACCATCATGAGGCATGAGGTTGCTCAGAAGGCACAGATGACACTTTGGGTACACAGTGATTTTCCTCGGAAACTGGTGCAGACGTGAGCGTCCTCAGATATGTGAAAGGCACACCAGCATTACAGCACTTCAGTGGTGAAAGCCTCGGGTCTACTTGTGACCACCAACTTTGCTGATGGAAACACTGCCCCTTACTTTGAGTGTGCCGCTCAGTCGACATTCGCCTTAGCTGAAGCAGTCTGCTGCACGAGCTCCTGGCAAGGAACGGCAGGCGCACTGTTTCTTTCGAGAAAACTCACTCGTCCTCCCGGGCAATTCCTGCAGGGTGTCCAACATGGGCGCCACCCCGTGCCTTTCGTTCAGTTTTCTCGCCCCAAGCCTCCTGCTTCCAAAGGGGCAAAGAATGCTTTAGCCCTCAGGATCCAGTTTCTACGTGCAAAGCCAGCCTGTGGAGCAGCACCTTCTGCCCAGCTACGAGAGAGCCATGCGACACACTAGGCGCTCCTGTGAGGACCCTTTTGTAAGCAGAGGTTCTGCGCGAGGTGACGTGCCTAGTCACCACAGTGCTTCAGTCAGGCGATGTCGACTTTGGAACTTTCAATCGCCCAGCAGTGCTTCGGGAGAGGGGTCCATCATATCAGACTGGTTGTAAAGTCACATTTCTGCTTGAGGTGAAGGGTCGTCAGCTTTGAGTTCATACAATCAATGTTACTCTCCGGATATGATTCAGGGCAGCTAATATCTAAGCCGGGAGTGTGACATGCATTGCTCATGACACCGGCCCCCACTCTGTTACCAAGACTGGTTTCCAGAGGTGGAGGTCTGGCTCTCCGCCGGAGCAGGCCGTGTGTTGCCCTGCCCTCTGCATGCACAGAGTGGAGGCCAACGACCCATGTGGCTGGAGCTCACTCAGAAGCCGCAGTTGACACTTTGGGTACACCGTGTTCTTCCATGACCTGGGTCCAGGCGCGAGAGACCCTGCAGTCCTGAGAGGCCTACCAGTGTTAAAGCAGTACCTTCACTAAGGCTTCTCAGACAGAGCTGCACTCCCAACACTTTTCACGGCTCTCGAGGACTTTCCTTTGGCAGCATGCGGGCAGGTTTCCGAACCACTAGCCAAGAAGGCTTTGGGATGAGCTCCTAGCGAGGAACTGCCCACACCCCCTCGTTCTTGCGAGAAAACTCACTCTTCCTCACTTTGCCTCCCCGGGAACTCCTACGGTGAGTACAAGACGGGCAACAGGACCCTTTTTCAGGCAGCTCTGAGCACCCAGCTCTCCGGGTTGCCAACGGGACAGATTTCGCTTTTCTCGTCCGGCCTCCTTTTCACGGTTGCCACACAGCTCATGTAGTTGACGTTCCGGGAACCAAAGGAGGCCCGTGTCACATACTGTACTTCTTCGCTGAAAGCGCTTTGGAAAGCCAGTGTTCCTCCTGAAGTAAATTGCGCGAGCCAGTGAACGCCTTCGTTTCGCCTAGGTCATGGTACATCTCCCGAAGGCCTAGCCACCTTCAGAGGACGACTGCCTATTTCTCCCTCTAGAGGTAAAGTCCTGGTGCTGCTTCAGGGAGCAAGAGGTCAGGTATGAAGTCCGAGAACTCACCGTGTAAGCACGGTGGTTTTCCAAAAGCAGCTCAGGGTTACAAAATGAGGCCCCCTTGCATTGCCCAGAAGCCCCGGTATCAACGTGTTCTTCAGGCTTCCTCTAAGCTCTCCAAATCTAGCTCTCCCATGGAGGAAAAACGTTGTTGCCCAGCCTCCTGCATACAAAACAGTAGAGTCCAAAGACCCATGTGGCTGGATGGTGCTCAGCAGGCACAGATGCCACTTGTGGTACACAGGGACCTTCCTTGGAATACGGTGCAGACGCTCGCATCCTCGGACTTTGAAAGGCACACCCGCATTTACAGCACTTTAGTGGGGAAGGCCTCTTTGAAACTGCTGACTGCGACTCTGCTGGTGGAAACACTGCACCTTACTTTGACTCTGGCGCTCGGCTGACATTCGCCATAGATAAAAGTCCTGTGCTGGATGTGCTCCTAGCAAGGCATTGCAAGCACTCTGTTTCTTTGGGCAAAGTCTCCGTTCCTCCCCGGGTATTCCTGCAGGGTTGAGAAAGTTGGCGACCACAGTGCTTTTCATGAAGCACTGATCATCCAAAACACGGACTTTCCTTGCAACACGCGGGCAAGTTTCCTTATGACTAGCCAAGAAGGCTTTGGGATGAGAACCTAGCAAGGAACGGCACGCACTCCGGTTCTTCCAAGAAAATTCACTCGGCCTCAGGTTACCTCTCAGGGTAATCCTGGGGTGAATAGAAGACCGGCAACAGGACTGTTTCTCAGGCAGCTCTGAGGACACATCTCTCTGCTTTGTCACTGGGGCAAATTGTGCTGTTCCCGTCCCTCTCCACTTTCACGGTTGACACCTAGCTCACGTACCTGAAGTCCACAAGCAGGTGAAAGAGACATGCCACACACATGTGCCCTTCCATGAAAACACTTTGGCAAGCAGGAGTCCTCCTGAGGTGAATGGTGTGAGCCAGTGAATGATCTAGTTTCACCTACATCACCGTGGATCTTGCAAAGGCCTGACAGTCTTCAAAGGCTGAGAGCACATGTCTCCAGCTGGATCTGAAGTCGACGTGATGCATGCGAGGGGAAGACGTCAGCTATGAATTCTGAGAACACTTGCCATGGCGGTGTTTGTTCCAGTGCAGCTCAGGTTTACAAACTGGGGTCCCCTTGCATTGCCCAGAAGACCAGGGAGAAAACTCGTCCTGAGGATTCTTCCATGCTGTGGCTATCTGGCTCCCCGATGGAGGAAACACATTGCTGCCTGGCCTTCTGCATACCAACAGTAGAGCCCAAAGACCATCATGAGGCATGAGGTTGCTCAGAAGGCACAGATGACACTTTGGGTACACAGTGATTTTCCTCGGAAACTGGTGCAGACGTGAGCGTCCTCAGATATGTGAAAGGCACACCAGCATTACAGCACTTCAGTGGTGAAAGCCTCGGGTCTACTTGTGACCACCAACTTTGCTGATGGAAACACTGCCCCTTACTTTGAGTGTGCCGCTCAGTCGACATTCGCCTTAGCTGAAGCAGTCTGCTGCACGAGCTCCTGGCAAGGAACGGCAGGCGCACTGTTTCTTTCGAGAAAACTCACTCGTCCTCCCGGGCAATTCCTGCAGGGTGTCCAACATGGGCGCCACCCCGTGCCTTTCGTTCAGTTTTCTCGCCCCAAGCCTCCTGCTTCCAAAGGGGCAAAGAATGCTTTAGCCCTCAGGATCCAGTTTCTACGTGCAAAGCCAGCCTGTGGAGCAGCACCTTCTGCCCAGCTACGAGAGAGCCATGCGACACACTAGGCGCTCCTGTGAGGACCCTTTTGTAAGCAGAGGTTCTGCGCGAGGTGACGTGCCTAGTCACCACAGTGCTTCAGTCAGGCGATGTCGACTTTGGAACTTTCAATCGCCCAGCAGTGCTTCGGGAGAGGGGTCCATCATATCAGACTGGTTGTAAAGTCACATTTCTGCTTGAGGTGAAGGGTCGTCAGCTTTGAGTTCATACAATCAATGTTACTCTCCGGATATGATTCAGGGCAGCTAATATCTAAGCCGGGAGTGTGACATGCATTGCTCATGACACCGGCCCCCACTCTGTTACCAAGACTGGTTTCCAGAGGTGGAGGTCTGGCTCTCCGCCGGAGCAGGCCGTGTGTTGCCCTGCCCTCTGCATGCACAGAGTGGAGGCCAACGACCCATGTGGCTGGAGCTCACTCAGAAGCCGCAGTTGACACTTTGGGTACACCGTGTTCTTCCATGACCTGGGTCCAGGCGCGAGAGACCCTGCAGTCCTGAGAGGCCTACCAGTGTTAAAGCAGTACCTTCACTAAGGCTTCTCAGACAGAGCTGCACTCCCAACACTTTTCACGGCTCTCGAGGACTTTCCTTTGGCAGCATGCGGGCAGGTTTCCGAACCACTAGCCAAGAAGGCTTTGGGATGAGCTCCTAGCGAGGAACTGCCCACACCCCCTCGTTCTTGCGAGAAAACTCACTCTTCCTCACTTTGCCTCCCCGGGAACTCCTACGGTGAGTACAAGACGGGCAACAGGACCCTTTTTCAGGCAGCTCTGAGCACCCAGCTCTCCGGGTTGCCAACGGGACAGATTTCGCTTTTCTCGTCCGGCCTCCTTTTCACGGTTGCCACACAGCTCATGTAGTTGACGTTCCGGGAACCAAAGGAGGCCCGTGTCACATACTGTACTTCTTCGCTGAAAGCGCTTTGGAAAGCCAGTGTTCCTCCTGAAGTAAATTGCGCGAGCCAGTGAACGCCTTCGTTTCGCCTAGGTCATGGTACATCTCCCGAAGGCCTAGCCACCTTCAGAGGACGACTGCCTATTTCTCCCTCTAGAGGTAAAGTCCTGGTGCTGCTTCAGGGAGCAAGAGGTCAGGTATGAAGTCCGAGAACTCACCGTGTAAGCACGGTGGTTTTCCAAAAGCAGCTCAGGGTTACAAAATGAGGCCCCCTTGCATTGCCCAGAAGCCCCGGTATCAACGTGTTCTTCAGGCTTCCTCTAAGCTCTCCAAATCTAGCTCTCCCATGGAGGAAAAACGTTGTTGCCCAGCCTCCTGCATACAAAACAGTAGAGTCCAAAGACCCATGTGGCTGGATGGTGCTCAGCAGGCACAGATGCCACTTTTGGTACACAGGGACCTTCCTTGGAATACGGTGCAGACGCTCGCATCCTCGGACTTTGAAAGGCACACCCGCATTTACAGCACTTTAGTGGGGAAGGCCTCTTTGAAACTGCTGACTGCGACTCTGCTGGTGGAAACACTGCACCTTACTTTGACTCTGGCGCTCGGCTGACATTCGCCATAGATAAAAGTCCTGTGCTGGATGTGCTCCTAGCAAGGCATTGCAAGCACTCTGTTTCTTTGGGCAAAGTCTCCGTTCCTCCCCGGGTATTCCTGCAGGGTTGAGAAAGTTGGCGACCACAGTGCTTTTCATGAAGCACTGATCATCCAAAACACGGACTTTCCTTGCAACACGCGGGCAAGTTTCCTTATGACTAGCCAAGAAGGCTTTGGGATGAGAACCTAGCAAGGAACGGCACGCACTCCGGTTCTTCCAAGAAAATTCACTCGGCCTCAGGTTACCTCTCAGGGTAATCCTGGGGTGAATAGAAGACCGGCAACAGGACTGTTTCTCAGGCAGCTCTGAGGACACATCTCTCTGCTTTGTCACTGGGGCAAATTGTGCTGTTCCCGTCCCTCTCCACTTTCACGGTTGACACCTAGCTCACGTACCTGAAGTCCACAAGCAGGTGAAAGAGACATGCCACACACATGTGCCCTTCCATGAAAACACTTTGGCAAGCAGGAGTCCTCCTGAGGTGAATGGTGTGAGCCAGTGAATGATCTAGTTTCACCTACATCACCGTGGATCTTGCAAAGGCCTGACAGTCTTCAAAGGCTGAGAGCACATGTCTCCAGCTGGATCTGAAGTCGACGTGATGCATGCGAGGGGAAGACGTCAGCTATGAATTCTGAGAACACTTGCCATGGCGGTGTTTGTTCCAGTGCAGCTCAGGTTTACAAACTGGGGTCCCCTTGCATTGCCCAGAAGACCAGGGAGAAAACTCGTCCTGAGGATTCTTCCATGCTGTGGCTATCTGGCTCCCCGATGGAGGAAACACATTGCTGCCTGGCCTTCTGCATACCAACAGTAGAGCCCAAAGACCATCATGAGGCATGAGGTTGCTCAGAAGGCACAGATGACACTTTGGGTACACAGTGATTTTCCTCGGAAACTGGTGCAGACGTGAGCGTCCTCAGATATGTGAAAGGCACACCAGCATTACAGCACTTCAGTGGTGAAAGCCTCGGGTCTACTTGTGACCACCAACTTTGCTGATGGAAACACTGCCCCTTACTTTGAGTGTGCCGCTCAGTCGACATTCGCCTTAGCTGAAGCAGTCTGCTGCACGAGCTCCTGGCAAGGAACGGCAGGCGCACTGTTTCTTTCGAGAAAACTCACTCGTCCTCCCGGGCAATTCCTGCAGGGTGTCCAACATGGGCGCCACCCCGTGCCTTTCGTTCAGTTTTCTCGCCCCAAGCCTCCTGCTTCCAAAGGGGCAAAGAATGCTTTAGCCCTCAGGATCCAGTTTCTACGTGCAAAGCCAGCCTGTGGAGCAGCACCTTCTGCCCAGCTACGAGAGAGCCATGCGACACACTAGGCGCTCCTGTGAGGACCCTTTTGTAAGCAGAGGTTCTGCGCGAGGTGACGTGCCTAGTCACCACAGTGCTTCCGTCAGGCGATGTCGACTTTGGAACTTTCAATCGCCCAGCAGTGCTTCGGGAGAGGGGTCCATCATATCAGACTGGTTGTAAAGTCACATTTCTGCTTGAGGTGAAGGGTCGTCAGCTTTGAGTTCATACAATCAATGTTACTCTCCGGATATGATTCAGGGCAGCTAATATCTAAGCCGGGAGTGTGACATGCATTGCTCATGACACCGGGCCCCACTCTGTTACCAAGACTGGTTTCCAGAGGTGGAGGTCTGGCTCTCCGCCGGAGCAGGCCGTGTGTTGCCCTGCCCTCTGCATGCACAGAGTGGAGGCCAACGACCCATGTGGCTGGAGCTCACTCAGAAGCCGCAGTTGACACTTTGGGTACACCGTGTTCTTCCATGACCTGGGTCCAGGCGCGAGAGACCCTGCAGTCCTGAGAGGCCTACCAGTGTTAAAGCAGTACCTTCACTAAGGCTTCTCAGACAGAGCTGCACTCCCAACACTTTTCACGGCTCTCGAGGACTTTCCTTTGGCAGCATGCGGGCAGGTTTCCGAACCACTAGCCAAGAAGGCTTTGGGATGAGCTCCTAGCGAGGAACTGCCCACACCCCCTCGTTCTTGCGAGAAAACTCACTCTTCCTCACTTTGCCTCCCCGGGAACTCCTACGGTGAGTACAAGACGGGCAACAGGACCCTTTTTCAGGCAGCTCTGAGCACCCAGCTCTCCGGGTTGCCAACGGGACAGATTTCGCTTTTCTCGTCCGGCCTCCTTTTCACGGTTGCCACACAGCTCATGTAGTTGACGTTCCGGGAACCAAAGGAGGCCCGTGTCACATACTGTACTTCTTCGCTGAAAGCGCTTTGGAAAGCCAGTGTTCCTCCTGAAGTAAATTGCGCGAGCCAGTGAACGCCTTCGTTTCGCCTAGGTCATGGTACATCTCCCGAAGGCCTAGCCACCTTCAGAGGACGACTGCCTATTTCTCCCTCTAGAGGTAAAGTCCTGGTGCTGCTTCAGGGAGCAAGAGGTCAGGTATGAAGTCCGAGAACTCACCGTGTAAGCACGGTGGTTTTCCAAAAGCAGCTCAGGGTTACAAAATGAGGCCCCCTTGCATTGCCCAGAAGCCCCGGTATCAACGTGTTCTTCAGGCTTCCTCTAAGCTCTCCAAATCTAGCTCTCCCATGGAGGAAAAACGTTGTTGCCCAGCCTCCTGCATACAAAACAGTAGAGTCCAAAGACCCATGTGGCTGGATGGTGCTCAGCAGGCACAGATGCCACTTTTGGTACACAGGGACCTTCCTTGGAATACGGTGCAGACGCTCGCATCCTCGGACTTTGAAAGGCACACCCGCATTTACAGCACTTTAGTGGGGAAGGCCTCTTTGAAACTGCTGACTGCGACTCTGCTGGTGGAAACACTGCACCTTACTTTGACTCTGGCGCTCGGCTGACATTCGCCATAGATAAAAGTCCTGTGCTGGATGTGCTCCTAGCAAGGCATTGCAAGCACTCTGTTTCTTTGGGCAAAGTCTCCGTTCCTCCCCGGGTATTCCTGCAGGGTTGAGAAAGTTGGCGACCACAGTGCTTTTCATGAAGCACTGATCATCCAAAACACGGACTTTCCTTGCAACACGCGGGCAAGTTTCCTTATGACTAGCCAAGAAGGCTTTGGGATGAGAACCTAGCAAGGAACGGCACGCACTCCGGTTCTTCCAAGAAAATTCACTCGGCCTCAGGTTACCTCTCAGGGTAATCCTGGGGTGAATAGAAGACCGGCAACAGGACTGTTTCTCAGGCAGCTCTGAGGACACAGCTCTCTGCTTTGTCACTGGGGCAAATTGTGCTGTTCCCGTCCCTCTCCACTTTCACGGTTGACACCTAGCTCACGTACCTGAAGTCCACAAGCAGGTGAAAGAGACATGCCACACACATGTGCCCTTCCATGAAAACACTTTGGCAAGCAGGAGTCCTCCTGAGGTGAATGGTGTGAGCCAGTGAATGATCTAGTTTCACCTACATCACCGTGGATCTTGCAAAGGCCTGACAGTCTTCAAAGGCTGAGAGCACATGTCTCCAGCTGGATCTGAAGTCGACGTGATGCATGCGAGGGGAAGACGTCAGCTATGAATTCTGAGAACACTTGCCATGGCGGTGTTTGTTCCAGTGCAGCTCAGGTTTACAAACTGGGGTCCCCTTGCATTGCCCAGAAGACCAGGGAGAAAACTCGTCCTGAGGATTCTTCCATGCTGTGGCTATCTGGCTCCCCGATGGAGGAAACACATTGCTGCCTGGCCTTCTGCATACCAACAGTAGAGCCCAAAGACCATCATGAGGCATGAGGTTGCTCAGAAGGCACAGATGACACTTTGGGTACACAGTGATTTTCCTCGGAAACTGGTGCAGACGTGAGCGTCCTCAGATATGTGAAAGGCACACCAGCATTACAGCACTTCAGTGGTGAAAGCCTCGGGTCTACTTGTGACCACCAACTTTGCTGATGGAAACACTGCCCCTTACTTTGAGTGTGCCGCTCAGTCGACATTCGCCTTAGCTGAAGCAGTCTGCTGCACGAGCTCCTGGCAAGGAACGGCAGGCGCACTGTTTCTTTCGAGAAAACTCACTCGTCCTCCCGGGCAATTCCTGCAGGGTGTCCAACATGGGCGCCACCCCGTGCCTTTCGTTCAGTTTTCTCGCCCCAAGCCTCCTGCTTCCAAAGGGGCAAAGAATGCTTTAGCCCTCAGGATCCAGTTTCTACGTGCAAAGCCAGCCTGTGGAGCAGCACCTTCTGCCCAGCTACGAGAGAGCCATGCGACACACTAGGCGCTCCTGTGAGGACCCTTTTGTAAGCAGAGGTTCTGCGCGAGGTGACGTGCCTAGTCACCACAGTGCTTCCGTCAGGCGTTGTCGACTTTGGAACTTTCAATCGCCCAGCAGTGCTTCGGGAGAGGGGTCCATCATATCAGACTGGTTGTAAAGTCACATTTCTGCTCGAGGTGAAGGGTCGTCAGCTTTGAGTTCATACAATCAATGTTACTCTCCGGATATGATTCAGGGCAGCTAATATCTAAGCCGGGAGTGTGACATGCATTGCTCATGACACCGGCCCCCACTCTGTTACCAAGACTGGTTTCCAGAGGTGGAGGTCTGGCTCTCCGCCGGAGCAGGCCGTGTGTTGCCCTGCCCTCTGCATGCACAGAGTGGAGGCCAACGACCCATGTGGCTGGAGCTCACTCAGAAGCCGCAGTTGACACTTTGGGTACACCGTGTTCTTCCATGACCTGGGTCCAGGCGCGAGAGACCCTGCAGTCCTGAGAGGCCTACCAGTGTTAAAGCAGTACCTTCACTAAGGCTTCTCAGACAGAGCTGCACTCCCAACACTTTTCACGGCTCTCGAGGACTTTCCTTTGGCAGCATGCGGGCAGGTTTCCGAACCACTAGCCAAGAAGGCTTTGGGATGAGCTCCTAGCGAGGAACTGCCCACACCCCCTCGTTCTTGCGAGAAAACTCACTCTTCCTCACTTTGCCTCCCCGGGAACTCCTACGGTGAGTACAAGACGGGCAACAGGACCCTTTTTCAGGCAGCTCTGAGCACCCAGCTCTCCGGGTTGCCAACGGGACAGATTTCGCTTTTCTCGTCCGGCCTCCTTTTCACGGTTGCCACACAGCTCATGTAGTTGACGTTCCGGGAACCAAAGGAGGCCCGTGTCACATACTGTACTTCTTCGCTGAAAGCGCTTTGGAAAGCCAGTGTTCCTCCTGAAGTAAATTGCGCGAGCCAGTGAACGCCTTCGTTTCGCCTAGGTCATGGTACATCTCCCGAAGGCCTAGCCACCTTCAGAGGACGACTGCCTATTTCTCCCTCTAGAGGTAAAGTCCTGGTGCTGCTTCAGGGAGCAAGAGGTCAGGTATGAAGTCCGAGAACTCACCGTGTAAGCACGGTGGTTTTCCAAAAGCAGCTCAGGGTTACAAAATGAGGCCCCCTTGCATTGCCCAGAAGCCCCGGTATCAACGTGTTCTTCAGGCTTCCTCTAAGCTCTCCAAATCTAGCTCTCCCATGGAGGAAAAACGTTGTTGCCCAGCCTCCTGCATACAAAACAGTAGAGTCCAAAGACCCATGTGGCTGGATGGTGCTCAGCAGGCACAGATGCCACTTTTGGTACACAGGGACCTTCCTTGGAATACGGTGCAGACGCTCGCATCCTCGGACTTTGAAAGGCACACCCGCATTTACAGCACTTTAGTGGGGAAGGCCTCTTTGAAACTGCTGACTGCGACTCTGCTGGTGGAAACACTGCACCTTACTTTGACTCTGGCGCTCGGCTGACATTCGCCATAGATAAAAGTCCTGTGCTGGATGTGCTCCTAGCAAGGCATTGCAAGCACTCTGTTTCTTTGGGCAAAGTCTCCGTTCCTCCCCGGGTATTCCTGCAGGGTTGAGAAAGTTGGCGACCACAGTGCTTTTCATGAAGCACTGATCATCCAAAACACGGACTTTCCTTGCAACACGCGGGCAAGTTTCCTTATGACTAGCCAAGAAGGCTTTGGGATGAGAACCTAGCAAGGAACGGCACGCACTCCGGTTCTTCCAAGAAAATTCACTCGGCCTCAGGTTACCTCTCAGGGTAATCCTGGGGTGAATAGAAGACCGGCAACAGGACTGTTTCTCAGGCAGCTCTGAGGACACATCTCTCTGCTTTGTCACTGGGGCAAATTGTGCTGTTCCCGTCCCTCTCCACTTTCACGGTTGACACCTAGCTCACGTACCTGAAGTCCACAAGCAGGTGAAAGAGACATGCCACACACATGTGCCCTTCCATGAAAACACTTTGGCAAGCAGGAGTCCTCCTGAGGTGAATGGTGTGAGCCAGTGAATGATCTAGTTTCACCTACATCACCGTGGATCTTGCAAAGGCCTGACAGTCTTCAAAGGCTGAGAGCACATGTCTCCAGCTGGATCTGAAGTCGACGTGATGCATGCGAGGGGAAGACGTCAGCTATGAATTCTGAGAACACTTGCCATGGCGGTGTTTGTTCCAGTGCAGCTCAGGTTTACAAACTGGGGTCCCCTTGCATTGCCCAGAAGACCAGGGAGAAAACTCGTCCTGAGGATTCTTCCATGCTGTGGCTATCTGGCTCCCCGATGGAGGAAACACATTGCTGCCTGGCCTTCTGCATACCAACAGTAGAGCCCAAAGACCATCATGAGGCATGAGGTTGCTCAGAAGGCACAGATGACACTTTGGGTACACAGTGATTTTCCTCGGAAACTGGTGCAGACGTGAGCGTCCTCAGATATGTGAAAGGCACACCAGCATTACAGCACTTCAGTGGTGAAAGCCTCGGGTCTACTTGTGACCACCAACTTTGCTGATGGAAACACTGCCCCTTACTTTGAGTGTGCCGCTCAGTCGACATTCGCCTTAGCTGAAGCAGTCTGCTGCACGAGCTCCTGGCAAGGAACGGCAGGCGCACTGTTTCTTTCGAGAAAACTCACTCGTCCTCCCGGGCAATTCCTGCAGGGTGTCCAACATGGGCGCCACCCCGTGCCTTTCGTTCAGTTTTCTCGCCCCAAGCCTCCTGCTTCCAAAGGGGCAAAGAATGCTTTAGCCCTCAGGATCCAGTTTCTACGTGCAAAGCCAGCCTGTGGAGCAGCACCTTCTGCCCAGCTACGAGAGAGCCATGCGACACACTAGGCGCTCCTGTGAGGACCCTTTTGTAAGCAGAGGTTCTGCGCGAGGTGACGTGCCTAGTCACCACAGTGCTTCAGTCAGGCGATGTCGACTTTGGAACTTTCAATCGCCCAGCAGTGCTTCGGGAGAGGGGTCCATCATATCAGACTGGTTGTAAAGTCACATTTCTGCTCGAGGTGAAGGGTCGTCAGCTTTGAGTTCATACAATCAATGTTACTCTCCGGATATGATTCAGGGCAGCTAATATCTAAGCCGGGAGTGTGACATGCATTGCTCATGACACCGGCCCCCACTCTGTTACCAAGACTGGTTTCCAGAGGTGGAGGTCTGGCTCTCCGCCGGAGCAGGCCGTGTGTTGCCCTGCCCTCTGCATGCACAGAGTGGAGGCCAACGACCCATGTGGCTGGAGCTCACTCAGAAGCCGCAGTTGACACTTTGGGTACACCGTGTTCTTCCATGACCTGGGTCCAGGCGCGAGAGACCCTGCAGTCCTGAGAGGCCTACCAGTGTTAAAGCAGTACCTTCACTAAGGCTTCTCAGACAGAGCTGCACTCCCAACACTTTTCACGGCTCTCGAGGACTTTCCTTTGGCAGCATGCGGGCAGGTTTCCGAACCACTAGCCAAGAAGGCTTTGGGATGAGCTCCTAGCGAGGAACTGCCCACACCCCCTCGTTCTTGCGAGAAAACTCACTCTTCCTCACTTTGCCTCCCCGGGAACTCCTACGGTGAGTACAAGACGGGCAACAGGACCCTTTTTCAGGCAGCTCTGAGCACCCAGCTCTCCGGGTTGCCAACGGGACAGATTTCGCTTTTCTCGTCCGGCCTCCTTTTCACGGTTGCCACACAGCTCATGTAGTTGACGTTCCGGGAACCAAAGGAGGCCCGTGTCACATACTGTACTTCTTCGCTGAAAGCGCTTTGGAAAGCCAGTGTTCCTCCTGAAGTAAATTGCGCGAGCCAGTGAACGCCTTCGTTTCGCCTAGGTCATGGTACATCTCCCGAAGGCCTAGCCACCTTCAGAGGACGACTGCCTATTTCTCCCTCTAGAGGTAAAGTCCTGGTGCTGCTTCAGGGAGCAAGAGGTCAGGTATGAAGTCCGAGAACTCACCGTGTAAGCACGGTGGTTTTCCAAAAGCAGCTCAGGGTTACAAAATGAGGCCCCCTTGCATTGCCCAGAAGCCCCGGTATCAACGTGTTCTTCAGGCTTCCTCTAAGCTCTCCAAATCTAGCTCTCCCATGGAGGAAAAACGTTGTTGCCCAGCCTCCTGCATACAAAACAGTAGAGTCCAAAGACCCATGTGGCTGGATGGTGCTCAGCAGGCACAGATGCCACTTTTGGTACACAGGGACCTTCCTTGGAATACGGTGCAGACGCTCGCATCCTCGGACTTCGAAAGGCACACCCGCATTTACAGCACTTTAGTGGGGAAGGCCTCTTTGAAACTGCTGACTGCGACTCTGCTGGTGGAAACACTGCACCTTACTTTGACTCTGGCGCTCGGCTGACATTCGCCATAGATAAAAGTCCTGTGCTGGATGTGCTCCTAGCAAGGCATTGCAAGCACTCTGTTTCTTTGGGCAAAGTCTCCGTTCCTCCCCGGGTATTCCTGCAGGGTTGAGAAAGTTGGCGACCACAGTGCTTTTCATGAAGCACTGATCATCCAAAACACGGACTTTCCTTGCAACACGCGGGCAAGTTTCCTTATGACTAGCCAAGAAGGCTTTGGGATGAGAACCTAGCAAGGAACGGCACGCACTCCGGTTCTTCCAAGAAAATTCACTCGGCCTCAGGTTACCTCTCAGGGTAATCCTGGGGTGAATAGAAGACCGGCAACAGGACTGTTTCTCAGGCAGCTCTGAGGACACATCTCTCTGCTTTGTCACTGGGGCAAATTGTGCTGTTCCCGTCCCTCTCCACTTTCACGGTTGACACCTAGCTCACGTACCTGAAGTCCACAAGCAGGTGAAAGAGACATGCCACACACATGTGCCCTTCCATGAAAACACTTTGGCAAGCAGGAGTCCTCCTGAGGTGAATGGTGTGAGCCAGTGAATGATCTAGTTTCACCTACATCACCGTGGATCTTGCAAAGGCCTGACAGTCTTCAAAGGCTGAGAGCACATGTCTCCAGCTGGATCTGAAGTCGACGTGATGCATGCGAGGGGAAGACGTCAGCTATGAATTCTGAGAACACTTGCCATGGCGGTGTTTGTTCCAGTGCAGCTCAGGTTTACAAACTGGGGTCCCCTTGCATTGCCCAGAAGACCAGGGAGAAAACTCGTCCTGAGGATTCTTCCATGCTGTGGCTATCTGGCTCCCCGATGGAGGAAACACATTGCTGCCTGGCCTTCTGCATACCAACAGTAGAGCCCAAAGACCATCATGAGGCATGAGGTTGCTCAGAAGGCACAGATGACACTTTGGGTACACAGTGATTTTCCTCGGAAACTGGTGCAGACGTGAGCGTCCTCAGATATGTGAAAGGCACACCAGCATTACAGCACTTCAGTGGTGAAAGCCTCGGGTCTACTTGTGACCACCAACTTTGCTGATGGAAACACTGCCCCTTACTTTGAGTGTGCCGCTCAGTCGACATTCGCCTTAGCTGAAGCAGTCTGCTGCACGAGCTCCTGGCAAGGAACGGCAGGCGCACTGTTTCTTTCGAGAAAACTCACTCGTCCTCCCGGGCAATTCCTGCAGGGTGTCCAACATGGGCGCCACCCCGTGCCTTTCGTTCAGTTTTCTCGCCCCAAGCCTCCTGCTTCCAAAGGGGCAAAGAATGCTTTAGCCCTCAGGATCCAGTTTCTACGTGCAAAGCCAGCCTGTGGAGCAGCACCTTCTGCCCAGCTACGAGAGAGCCATGCGACACACTAGGCGCTCCTGTGAGGACCCTTTTGTAAGCAGAGGTTCTGCGCGAGGTGACGTGCCTAGTCACCACAGTGCTTCAGTCAGGCGTTGTCGACTTTGGAACTTTCAATCGCCCAGCAGTGCTTCGGGAGAGGGGTCCATCATATCAGGCTGGTTGTAAAGTCACATTTCTGCTTGAGGTGAAGGGTCGTCAGCTTTGAGTTCATACAATCAATGTTACTCTCCGGATATGATTCAGGGCAGCTAATATCTAAGCCGGGAGTGTGACATGCATTGCTCATGACACCGGCCCCCACTCTGTTACCAAGACTGGTTTCCAGAGGTGGAGGTCTGGCTCTCCGCCGGAGCAGGCCGTGTGTTGCCCTGCCCTCTGCATGCACAGAGTGGAGGCCAACGACCCATGTGGCTGGAGCTCACTCAGAAGCCGCAGTTGACACTTTGGGTACACCGTGTTCTTCCATGACCTGGGTCCAGGCACGAGAGACCCTGCAGTCCTGAGAGGCCTACCAGTGTTAAAGCAGTACCTTCACTAAGGCTTCTCAGACAGAGCTGCACTCCCAACACTTTTCACGGCTCTCGAGGACTTTCCTTTGGCAGCATGCGGGCAGGTTTCCGAACCACTAGCCAAGAAGGCTTTGGGATGAGCTCCTAGCGAGGAACTGCCCACACCCCCTCGTTCTTGCGAGAAAACTCACTCTTCCTCACTTTGCCTCCCCGGGAACTCCTACGGTGAGTACAAGACGGGCAACAGGACCCTTTTTCAGGCAGCTCTGAGCACCCAGCTCTCCGGGTTGCCAACGGGACAGATTTCGCTTTTCTCGTCCGGCCTCCTTTTCACGGTTGCCACACAGCTCATGTAGTTGACGTTCCGGGAACCAAAGGAGGCCCGTGTCACATACTGTACTTCTTCGCTGAAAGCGCTTTGGAAAGCCAGTGTTCCTCCTGAAGTAAATTGCGCGAGCCAGTGAACGCCTTCGTTTCGCCTAGGTCATGGTACATCTCCCGAAGGCCTAGCCACCTTCAGAGGACGACTGCCTATTTCTCCCTCTAGAGGTAAAGTCCTGGTGCTGCTTCAGGGAGCAAGAGGTCAGGTATGAAGTCCGAGAACTCACCGTGTAAGCACGGTGGTTTTCCAAAAGCAGCTCAGGGTTACAAAATGAGGCCCCCTTGCATTGCCCAGAAGCCCCGGTATCAACGTGTTCTTCAGGCTTCCTCTAAGCTCTCCAAATCTAGCTCTCCCATGGAGGAAAAACGTTGTTGCCCAGCCTCCTGCATACAAAACAGTAGAGTCCAAAGACCCATGTGGCTGGATGGTGCTCAGCAGGCACAGATGCCACTTTTGGTACACAGGGACCTTCCTTGGAATACGGTGCAGACGCTCGCATCCTCGGACTTCGAAAGGCACACCCGCATTTACAGCACTTTAGTGGGGAAGGCCTCTTTGAAACTGCTGACTGCGACTCTGCTGGTGGAAACACTGCACCTTACTTTGACTCTGGCGCTCGGCTGACATTCGCCATAGATAAAAGTCCTGTGCTGGATGTGCTCCTAGCAAGGCATTGCAAGCACTCTGTTTCTTTGGGCAAAGTCTCCGTTCCTCCCCGGGTATTCCTGCAGGGTTGAGAAAGTTGGCGACCACAGTGCTTTTCATGAAGCACTGATCATCCAAAACACGGACTTTCCTTGCAACACGCGGGCAAGTTTCCTTATGACTAGCCAAGAAGGCTTTGGGATGAGAACCTAGCAAGGAACGGCACGCACTCCGGTTCTTCCAAGAAAATTCACTCGGCCTCAGGTTACCTCTCAGGGTAATCCTGGGGTGAATAGAAGACCGGCAACAGGACTGTTTCTCAGGCAGCTCTGAGGACACATCTCTCTGCTTTGTCACTGGGGCAAATTGTGCTGTTCCCGTCCCTCTCCACTTTCACGGTTGACACCTAGCTCACGTACCTGAAGTCCACAAGCAGGTGAAAGAGACATGCCACACACATGTGCCCTTCCATGAAAACACTTTGGCAAGCAGGAGTCCTCCTGAGGTGAATGGTGTGAGCCAGTGAATGATCTAGGTTCACCTACATCACCGTGGATCTTGCAAAGGCCTGACAGTCTTCAAAGGCTGAGAGCACATGTCTCCAGCTGGATCTGAAGTCGACGTGATGCATGCGAGGGGAAGACGTCAGCTATGAATTCTGAGAACACTTGCCATGGCGGTGTTTGTTCCAGTGCAGCTCAGGTTTACAAACTGGGGTCCCCTTGCATTGCCCAGAAGACCAGGGAGAAAACTCGTCCTGAGGATTCTTCCATGCTGTGGCTATCTGGCTCCCCGATGGAGGAAACACATTGCTGCCTGGCCTTCTGCATACCAACAGTAGAGCCCAAAGACCATCATGAGGCATGAGGTTGCTCAGAAGGCACAGATGACACTTTGGGTACACAGTGATTTTCCTCGGAAACTGGTGCAGACGTGAGCGTCCTCAGATATGTGAAAGGCACACCAGCATTACAGCACTTCAGTGGTGAAAGCCTCGGGTCTACTTGTGACCACCAACTTTGCTGATGGAAACACTGCCCCTTACTTTGAGTGTGCCGCTCAGTCGACATTCGCCTTAGCTGAAGCAGTCTGCTGCACGAGCTCCTGGCAAGGAACGGCAGGCGCACTGTTTCTTTCGAGAAAACTCACTCGTCCTCCCGGGCAATTCCTGCAGGGTGTCCAACATGGGCGCCACCCCGTGCCTTTCGTTCAGTTTTCTCGCCCCAAGCCTCCTGCTTCCAAAGGGGCAAAGAATGCTTTAGCCCTCAGGATCCAGTTTCTACGTGCAAAGCCAGCCTGTGGAGCAGCACCTTCTGCCCAGCTACGAGAGAGCCATGCGACACACTAGGCGCTCCTGTGAGGACCCTTTTGTAAGCAGAGGTTCTGCGCGAGGTGACGTGCCTAGTCACCACAGTGCTTCAGTCAGGCGATGTCGACTTTGGAACTTTCAATCGCCCAGCAGTGCTTCGGGAGAGGGGTCCATCATATCAGGCTGGTTGTAAAGTCACATTTCTGCTTGAGGTGAAGGGTCGTCAGCTTTGAGTTCATACAATCAATGTTACTCTCCGGATATGATTCCGGGCAGCTAATATCTAAGCCGGGAGTGTGACATGCATTGCTCATGACACCGGCCCCCACTCTGTTACCAAGACTGGTTTCCAGAGGTGGAGGTCTGGCTCTCCGCCGGAGCAGGCCGTGTGTTGCCCTGCCCTCTGCATGCACAGAGTGGAGGCCAACGACCCATGTGGCTGGAGCTCACTCAGAAGCCGCAGTTGACACTTTGGGTACACCGTGTTCTTCCATGACCTGGGTCCAGGCGCGAGAGACCCTGCAGTCCTGAGAGGCCTACCAGTGTTAAAGCAGTACCTTCACTAAGGCTTCTCAGACAGAGCTGCACTCCCAACACTTTTCACGGCTCTCGAGGACTTTCCTTTGGCAGCATGCGGGCAGGTTTCCGAACCACTAGCCAAGAAGGCTTTGGGATGAGCTCCTAGCGAGGAACTGCCCACACCCCCTCGTTCTTGCGAGAAAACTCACTCTTCCTCACTTTGCCTCCCCGGGAACTCCTACGGTGAGTACAAGACGGGCAACAGGACCCTTTTTCAGGCAGCTCTGAGCACCCAGCTCTCCGGGTTGCCAACGGGACAGATTTCGCTTTTCTCGTCCGGCCTCCTTTTCACGGTTGCCACACAGCTCATGTAGTTGACGTTCCGGGAACCAAAGGAGGCCCGTGTCACATACTGTACTTCTTCGCTGAAAGCGCTTTGGAAAGCCAGTGTTCCTCCTGAAGTAAATTGCGCGAGCCAGTGAACGCCTTCGTTTCGCCTAGGTCATGGTACATCTCCCGAAGGCCTAGCCACCTTCAGAGGACGACTGCCTATTTCTCCCTCTAGAGGTAAAGTCCTGGTGCTGCTTCAGGGAGCAAGAGGTCAGGTATGAAGTCCGAGAACTCACCGTGTAAGCACGGTGGTTTTCCAAAAGCAGCTCAGGGTTACAAAATGAGGCCCCCTTGCATTGCCCAGAAGCCCCGGTATCAACGTGTTCTTCAGGCTTCCTCTAAGCTCTCCAAATCTAGCTCTCCCATGGAGGAAAAACGTTGTTGCCCAGCCTCCTGCATACAAAACAGTAGAGTCCAAAGACCCATGTGGCTGGATGGTGCTCAGCAGGCACAGATGCCACTTTTGGTACACAGGGACCTTCCTTGGAATACGGTGCAGACGCTCGCATCCTCGGACTTCGAAAGGCACACCCGCATTTACAGCACTTTAGTGGGGAAGGCCTCTTTGAAACTGCTGACTGCGACTCTGCTGGTGGAAACACTGCACCTTACTTTGACTCTGGCGCTCGGCTGACATTCGCCATAGATAAAAGTCCTGTGCTGGATGTGCTCCTAGCAAGGCATTGCAAGCACTCTGTTTCTTTGGGCAAAGTCTCCGTTCCTCCCCGGGTATTCCTGCAGGGTTGAGAAAGTTGGCGACCACAGTGCTTTTCATGAAGCACTGATCATCCAAAACACGGACTTTCCTTGCAACACGCGGGCAAGTTTCCTTATGACTAGCCAAGAAGGCTTTGGGATGAGAACCTAGCAAGGAACGGCACGCACTCCGGTTCTTCCAAGAAAATTCACTCGGCCTCAGGTTACCTCTCAGGGTAATCCTGGGGTGAATAGAAGACCGGCAACAGGACTGTTTCTCAGGCAGCTCTGAGGACACATCTCTCTGCTTTGTCACTGGGGCAAATTGTGCTGTTCCCGTCCCTCTCCACTTTCACGGTTGACACCTAGCTCACGTACCTGAAGTCCACAAGCAGGTGAAAGAGACATGCCACACACATGTGCCCTTCCATGAAAACACTTTGGCAAGCAGGAGTCCTCCTGAGGTGAATGGTGTGAGCCAGTGAATGATCTAGGTTCACCTACATCACCGTGGATCTTGCAAAGGCCTGACAGTCTTCAAAGGCTGAGAGCACATGTCTCCAGCTGGATCTGAAGTCGACGTGATGCATGCGAGGGGAAGACGTCAGCTATGAATTCTGAGAACACTTGCCATGGCGGTGTTTGTTCCAGTGCAGCTCAGGTTTACAAACTGGGGTCCCCTTGCATTGCCCAGAAGACCAGGGAGAAAACTCGTCCTGAGGATTCTTCCATGCTGTGGCTATCTGGCTCCCCGATGGAGGAAACACATTGCTGCCTGGCCTTCTGCATACCAACAGTAGAGCCCAAAGACCGTCATGAGGCATGAGGTTGCTCAGAAGGCACAGATGACACTTTGGGTACACAGTGATTTTCCTCGGAAACTGGTGCAGACGTGAGCGTCCTCAGATATGTGAAAGGCACACCAGCATTACAGCACTTCAGTGGTGAAAGCCTCGGGTCTACTTGTGACCACCAACTTTGCTGATGGAAACACTGCCCCTTACTTTGAGTGTGCCGCTCAGTCGACATTCGCCTTAGCTGAAGCAGTCTGCTGCACGAGCTCCTGGCAAGGAACGGCAGGCGCACTGTTTCTTTCGAGAAAACTCACTCGTCCTCCCGGGCAATTCCTGCAGGGTGTCCAACATGGGCGCCACCCCGTGCCTTTCGTTCAGTTTTCTCGCCCCAAGCCTCCTGCTTCCAAAGGGGCAAAGAATGCTTTAGCCCTCAGGATCCAGTTTCTACGTGCAAAGCCAGCCTGTGGAGCAGCACCTTCTGCCCAGCTACGAGAGAGCCATGCGACACACTAGGCGCTCCTGTGAGGACCCTTTTGTAAGCAGAGGTTCTGCGCGAGGTGACGTGCCTAGTCACCACAGTGCTTCAGTCAGGCGTTGTCGACTTTGGAACTTTCAATCGCCCAGCAGTGCTTCGGGAGAGGGGTCCATCATATCAGGCTGGTTGTAAAGTCACATTTCTGCTCGAGGTGAAGGGTCGTCAGCTTTGAGTTCATACAATCAATGTTACTCTCCGGATATGATTCAGGGCAGCTAATATCTAAGCCGGGAGTGTGACATGCATTGCTCATGACACCGGCCCCCACTCTGTTACCAAGACTGGTTTCCAGAGGTGGAGGTCTGGCTCTCCGCCGGAGCAGGCCGTGTGTTGCCCTGCCCTCTGCATGCACAGAGTGGAGGCCAACGACCCATGTGGCTGGAGCTCACTCAGAAGCCGCAGTTGACACTTTGGGTACACCGTGTTCTTCCATGACCTGGGTCCAGGCGCGAGAGACCCTGCAGTCCTGAGAGGCCTACCAGTGTTAAAGCAGTACCTTCACTAAGGCTTCTCAGACAGAGCTGCACTCCCAACACTTTTCACGGCTCTCGAGGACTTTCCTTTGGCAGCATGCGGGCAGGTTTCCGAACCACTAGCCAAGAAGGCTTTGGGATGAGCTCCTAGCGAGGAACTGCCCACACCCCCTCGTTCTTGCGAGAAAACTCACTCTTCCTCACTTTGCCTCCCCGGGAACTCCTACGGTGAGTACAAGACGGGCAACAGGACCCTTTTTCAGGCAGCTCTGAGCACCCAGCTCTCCGGGTTGCCAACGGGACAGATTTCGCTTTTCTCGTCCGGCCTCCTTTTCACGGTTGCCACACAGCTCATGTAGTTGACGTTCCGGGAACCAAAGGAGGCCCGTGTCACATACTGTACTTCTTCGCTGAAAGCGCTTTGGAAAGCCAGTGTTCCTCCTGAAGTAAATTGCGCGAGCCAGTGAACGCCTTCGTTTCGCCTAGGTCATGGTACATCTCCCGAAGGCCTAGCCACCTTCAGAGGACGACTGCCTATTTCTCCCTCTAGAGGTAAAGTCCTGGTGCTGCTTCAGGGAGCAAGAGGTCAGGTATGAAGTCCGAGAACTCACCGTGTAAGCACGGTGGTTTTCCAAAAGCAGCTCAGGGTTACAAAATGAGGCCCCCTTGCATTGCCCAGAAGCCCCGGTATCAACGTGTTCTTCAGGCTTCCTCTAAGCTCTCCAAATCTAGCTCTCCCATGGAGGAAAAACGTTGTTGCCCAGCCTCCTGCATACAAAACAGTAGAGTCCAAAGACCCATGTGGCTGGATGGTGCTCAGCAGGCACAGATGCCACTTTTGGTACACAGGGACCTTCCTTGGAATACGGTGCAGACGCTCGCATCCTCGGACTTCGAAAGGCACACCCGCATTTACAGCACTTTAGTGGGGAAGGCCTCTTTGAAACTGCTGACTGCGACTCTGCTGGTGGAAACACTGCACCTTACTTTGACTCTGGCGCTCGGCTGACATTCGCCATAGATAAAAGTCCTGTGCTGGATGTGCTCCTAGCAAGGCATTGCAAGCACTCTGTTTCTTTGGGCAAAGTCTCCGTTCCTCCCCGGGTATTCCTGCAGGGTTGAGAAAGTTGGCGACCACAGTGCTTTTCATGAAGCACTGATCATCCAAAACACGGACTTTCCTTGCAACACGCGGGCAAGTTTCCTTATGACTAGCCAAGAAGGCTTTGGGATGAGAACCTAGCAAGGAACGGCACGCACTCCGGTTCTTCCAAGAAAATTCACTCGGCCTCAGGTTACCTCTCAGGGTAATCCTGGGGTGAATAGAAGACCGGCAACAGGACTGTTTCTCAGGCAGCTCTGAGGACACATCTCTCTGCTTTGTCACTGGGGCAAATTGTGCTGTTCCCGTCCCTCTCCACTTTCACGGTTGACACCTAGCTCACGTACCTGAAGTCCACAAGCAGGTGAAAGAGACATGCCACACACATGTGCCCTTCCATGAAAACACTTTGGCAAGCAGGAGTCCTCCTGAGGTGAATGGTGTGAGCCAGTGAATGATCTAGGTTCACCTACATCACCGTGGATCTTGCAAAGGCCTGACAGTCTTCAAAGGCTGAGAGCACATGTCTCCAGCTGGATCTGAAGTCGACGTGATGCATGCGAGGGGAAGACGTCAGCTATGAATTCTGAGAACACTTGCCATGGCGGTGTTTGTTCCAGTGCAGCTCAGGTTTACAAACTGGGGTCCCCTTGCATTGCCCAGAAGACCAGGGAGAAAACTCGTCCTGAGGATTCTTCCATGCTGTGGCTATCTGGCTCCCCGATGGAGGAAACACATTGCTGCCTGGCCTTCTGCATACCAACAGTAGAGCCCAAAGACCGTCATGAGGCATGAGGTTGCTCAGAAGGCACAGATGACACTTTGGGTACACAGTGATTTTCCTCGGAAACTGGTGCAGACGTGAGCGTCCTCAGATATGTGAAAGGCACACCAGCATTACAGCACTTCAGTGGTGAAAGCCTCGGGTCTACTTGTGACCACCAACTTTGCTGATGGAAACACTGCCCCTTACTTTGAGTGTGCCGCTCAGTCGACATTCGCCTTAGCTGAAGCAGTCTGCTGCACGAGCTCCTGGCAAGGAACGGCAGGCGCACTGTTTCTTTCGAGAAAACTCACTCGTCCTCCCGGGCAATTCCTGCAGGGTGTCCAACATGGGCGCCACCCCGTGCCTTTCGTTCAGTTTTCTCGCCCCAAGCCTCCTGCTTCCAAAGGGGCAAAGAATGCTTTAGCCCTCAGGATCCAGTTTCTACGTGCAAAGCCAGCCTGTGGAGCAGCACCTTCTGCCCAGCTACGAGAGAGCCATGCGACACACTAGGCGCTCCTGTGAGGACCCTTTTGTAAGCAGAGGTTCTGCGCGAGGTGACGTGCCTAGTCACCACAGTGCTTCAGTCAGGCGTTGTCGACTTTGGAACTTTCAATCGCCCAGCAGTGCTTCGGGAGAGGGGTCCATCATATCAGGCTGGTTGTAAAGTCACATTTCTGCTCGAGGTGAAGGGTCGTCAGCTTTGAGTTCATACAATCAATGTTACTCTCCGGATATGATTCAGGGCAGCTAATATCTAAGCCGGGAGTGTGACATGCATTGCTCATGACACCGGCCCCCACTCTGTTACCAAGACTGGTTTCCAGAGGTGGAGGTCTGGCTCTCCGCCGGAGCAGGCCGTGTGTTGCCCTGCCCTCTGCATGCACAGAGTGGAGGCCAACGACCCATGTGGCTGGAGCTCACTCAGAAGCCGCAGTTGACACTTTGGGTACACCGTGTTCTTCCATGACCTGGGTCCAGGCGCGAGAGACCCTGCAGTCCTGAGAGGCCTACCAGTGTTAAAGCAGTACCTTCACTAAGGCTTCTCAGACAGAGCTGCACTCCCAACACTTTTCACGGCTCTCGAGGACTTTCCTTTGGCAGCATGCGGGCAGGTTTCCGAACCACTAGCCAAGAAGGCTTTGGGATGAGCTCCTAGCGAGGAACTGCCCACACCCCCTCGTTCTTGCGAGAAAACTCACTCTTCCTCACTTTGCCTCCCCGGGAACTCCTACGGTGAGTACAAGACGGGCAACAGGACCCTTTTTCAGGCAGCTCTGAGCACCCAGCTCTCCGGGTTGCCAACGGGACAGATTTCGCTTTTCTCGTCCGGCCTCCTTTTCACGGTTGCCACACAGCTCATGTAGTTGACGTTCCGGGAACCAAAGGAGGCCCGTGTCACATACTGTACTTCTTCGCTGAAAGCGCTTTGGAAAGCCAGTGTTCCTCCTGAAGTAAATTGCGCGAGCCAGTGAACGCCTTCGTTTCGCCTAGGTCATGGTACATCTCCCGAAGGCCTAGCCACCTTCAGAGGACGACTGCCTATTTCTCCCTCTAGAGGTAAAGTCCTGGTGCTGCTTCAGGGAGCAAGAGGTCAGGTATGAAGTCCGAGAACTCACCGTGTAAGCACGGTGGTTTTCCAAAAGCAGCTCAGGGTTACAAAATGAGGCCCCCTTGCATTGCCCAGAAGCCCCGGTATCAACGTGTTCTTCAGGCTTCCTCTAAGCTCTCCAAATCTAGCTCTCCCATGGAGGAAAAACGTTGTTGCCCAGCCTCCTGCATACAAAACAGTAGAGTCCAAAGACCCATGTGGCTGGATGGTGCTCAGCAGGCACAGATGCCACTTTTGGTACACAGGGACCTTCCTTGGAATACGGTGCAGACGCTCGCATCCTCGGACTTCGAAAGGCACACCCGCATTTACAGCACTTTAGTGGGGAAGGCCTCTTTGAAACTGCTGACTGCGACTCTGCTGGTGGAAACACTGCACCTTACTTTGACTCTGGCGCTCGGCTGACATTCGCCATAGATAAAAGTCCTGTGCTGGATGTGCTCCTAGCAAGGCATTGCAAGCACTCTGTTTCTTTGGGCAAAGTCTCCGTTCCTCCCCGGGTATTCCTGCAGGGTTGAGAAAGTTGGCGACCACAGTGCTTTTCATGAAGCACTGATCATCCAAAACACGGACTTTCCTTGCAACACGCGGGCAAGTTTCCTTATGACTAGCCAAGAAGGCTTTGGGATGAGAACCTAGCAAGGAACGGCACGCACTCCGGTTCTTCCAAGAAAATTCACTCGGCCTCAGGTTACCTCTCAGGGTAATCCTGGGGTGAATAGAAGACCGGCAACAGGACTGTTTCTCAGGCAGCTCTGAGGACACATCTCTCTGCTTTGTCACTGGGGCAAATTGTGCTGTTCCCGTCCCTCTCCACTTTCACGGTTGACACCTAGCTCACGTACCTGAAGTCCACAAGCAGGTGAAAGAGACATGCCACACACATGTGCCCTTCCATGAAAACACTTTGGCAAGCAGGAGTCCTCCTGAGGTGAATGGTGTGAGCCAGTGAATGATCTAGGTTCACCTACATCACCGTGGATCTTGCAAAGGCCTGACAGTCTTCAAAGGCTGAGAGCACATGTCTCCAGCTGGATCTGAAGTCGACGTGATGCATGCGAGGGGAAGACGTCAGCTATGAATTCTGAGAACACTTGCCATGGCGGTGTTTGTTCCAGTGCAGCTCAGGTTTACAAACTGGGGTCCCCTTGCATTGCCCAGAAGACCAGGGAGAAAACTCGTCCTGAGGATTCTTCCATGCTGTGGCTATCTGGCTCCCCGATGGAGGAAACACATTGCTGCCTGGCCTTCTGCATACCAACAGTAGAGCCCAAAGACCGTCATGAGGCATGAGGTTGCTCAGAAGGCACAGATGACACTTTGGGTACACAGTGATTTTCCTCGGAAACTGGTGCAGACGTGAGCGTCCTCAGATATGTGAAAGGCACACCAGCATTACAGCACTTCAGTGGTGAAAGCCTCGGGTCTACTTGTGACCACCAACTTTGCTGATGGAAACACTGCCCCTTACTTTGAGTGTGCCGCTCAGTCGACATTCGCCTTAGCTGAAGCAGTCTGCTGCACGAGCTCCTGGCAAGGAACGGCAGGCGCACTGTTTCTTTCGAGAAAACTCACTCGTCCTCCCGGGCAATTCCTGCAGGGTGTCCAACATGGGCGCCACCCCGTGCCTTTCGTTCAGTTTTCTCGCCCCAAGCCTCCTGCTTCCAAAGGGGCAAAGAATGCTTTAGCCCTCAGGATCCAGTTTCTACGTGCAAAGCCAGCCTGTGGAGCAGCACCTTCTGCCCAGCTACGAGAGAGCCATGCGACACACTAGGCGCTCCTGTGAGGACCCTTTTGTAAGCAGAGGTTCTGCGCGAGGTGACGTGCCTAGTCACCACAGTGCTTCAGTCAGGCGTTGTCGACTTTGGAACTTTCAATCGCCCAGCAGTGCTTCGGGAGAGGGGTCCATCATATCAGGCTGGTTGTAAAGTCACATTTCTGCTCGAGGTGAAGGGTCGTCAGCTTTGAGTTCATACAATCAATGTTACTCTCCGGATATGATTCAGGGCAGCTAATATCTAAGCCGGGAGTGTGACATGCATTGCTCATGACACCGGCCCCCACTCTGTTACCAAGACTGGTTTCCAGAGGTGGAGGTCTGGCTCTCCGCCGGAGCAGGCCGTGTGTTGCCCTGCCCTCTGCATGCACAGAGTGGAGGCCAACGACCCATGTGGCTGGAGCTCACTCAGAAGCCGCAGTTGACACTTTGGGTACACCGTGTTCTTCCATGACCTGGGTCCAGGCGCGAGAGACCCTGCAGTCCTGAGAGGCCTACCAGTGTTAAAGCAGTACCTTCACTAAGGCTTCTCAGACAGAGCTGCACTCCCAACACTTTTCACGGCTCTCGAGGACTTTCCTTTGGCAGCATGCGGGCAGGTTTCCGAACCACTAGCCAAGAAGGCTTTGGGATGAGCTCCTAGCGAGGAACTGCCCACACCCCCTCGTTCTTGCGAGAAAACTCACTCTTCCTCACTTTGCCTCCCCGGGAACTCCTACGGTGAGTACAAGACGGGCAACAGGACCCTTTTTCAGGCAGCTCTGAGCACCCAGCTCTCCGGGTTGCCAACGGGACAGATTTCGCTTTTCTCGTCCGGCCTCCTTTTCACGGTTGCCACACAGCTCATGTAGTTGACGTTCCGGGAACCAAAGGAGGCCCGTGTCACATACTGTACTTCTTCGCTGAAAGCGCTTTGGAAAGCCAGTGTTCCTCCTGAAGTAAATTGCGCGAGCCAGTGAACGCCTTCGTTTCGCCTAGGTCATGGTACATCTCCCGAAGGCCTAGCCACCTTCAGAGGACGACTGCCTATTTCTCCCTCTAGAGGTAAAGTCCTGGTGCTGCTTCAGGGAGCAAGAGGTCAGGTATGAAGTCCGAGAACTCACCGTGTAAGCACGGTGGTTTTCCAAAAGCAGCTCAGGGTTACAAAATGAGGCCCCCTTGCATTGCCCAGAAGCCCCGGTATCAACGTGTTCTTCAGGCTTCCTCTAAGCTCTCCAAATCTAGCTCTCCCATGGAGGAAAAACGTTGTTGCCCAGCCTCCTGCATACAAAACAGTAGAGTCCAAAGACCCATGTGGCTGGATGGTGCTCAGCAGGCACAGATGCCACTTTTGGTACACAGGGACCTTCCTTGGAATACGGTGCAGACGCTCGCATCCTCGGACTTCGAAAGGCACACCCGCATTTACAGCACTTTAGTGGGGAAGGCCTCTTTGAAACTGCTGACTGCGACTCTGCTGGTGGAAACACTGCACCTTACTTTGACTCTGGCGCTCGGCTGACATTCGCCATAGATAAAAGTCCTGTGCTGGATGTGCTCCTAGCAAGGCATTGCAAGCACTCTGTTTCTTTGGGCAAAGTCTCCGTTCCTCCCCGGGTATTCCTGCAGGGTTGAGAAAGTTGGCGACCACAGTGCTTTTCATGAAGCACTGATCATCCAAAACACGGACTTTCCTTGCAACACGCGGGCAAGTTTCCTTATGACTAGCCAAGAAGGCTTTGGGATGAGAACCTAGCAAGGAACGGCACGCACTCCGGTTCTTCCAAGAAAATTCACTCGGCCTCAGGTTACCTCTCAGGGTAATCCTGGGGTGAATAGAAGACCGGCAACAGGACTGTTTCTCAGGCAGCTCTGAGGACACATCTCTCTGCTTTGTCACTGGGGCAAATTGTGCTGTTCCCGTCCCTCTCCACTTTCACGGTTGACACCTAGCTCACGTACCTGAAGTCCACAAGCAGGTGAAAGAGACATGCCACACACATGTGCCCTTCCATGAAAACACTTTGGCAAGCAGGAGTCCTCCTGAGGTGAATGGTGTGAGCCAGTGAATGATCTAGTTTCACCTACATCACCGTGGATCTTGCAAAGGCCTGACAGTCTTCAAAGGCTGAGAGCACATGTCTCCAGCTGGATCTGAAGTCGACGTGATGCATGCGAGGGGAAGACGTCAGCTATGAATTCTGAGAACACTTGCCATGGCGGTGTTTGTTCCAGTGCAGCTCAGGTTTACAAACTGGGGTCCCCTTGCATTGCCCAGAAGACCAGGGAGAAAACTCGTCCTGAGGATTCTTCCATGCTGTGGCTATCTGGCTCCCCGATGGAGGAAACACATTGCTGCCTGGCCTTCTGCATACCAACAGTAGAGCCCAAAGACCGTCATGAGGCATGAGGTTGCTCAGAAGGCACAGATGACACTTTGGGTACACAGTGATTTTCCTCGGAAACTGGTGCAGACGTGAGCGTCCTCAGATATGTGAAAGGCACACCAGCATTACAGCACTTCAGTGGTGAAAGCCTCGGGTCTACTTGTGACCACCAACTTTGCTGATGGAAACACTGCCCCTTACTTTGAGTGTGCCGCTCAGTCGACATTCGCCTTAGCTGAAGCAGTCTGCTGCACGAGCTCCTGGCAAGGAACGGCAGGCGCACTGTTTCTTTCGAGAAAACTCACTCGTCCTCCCGGGCAATTCCTGCAGGGTGTCCAACATGGGCGCCACCCCGTGCCTTTCGTTCAGTTTTCTCGCCCCAAGCCTCCTGCTTCCAAAGGGGCAAAGAATGCTTTAGCCCTCAGGATCCAGTTTCTACGTGCAAAGCCAGCCTGTGGAGCAGCACCTTCTGCCCAGCTACGAGAGAGCCATGCGACACACTAGGCGCTCCTGTGAGGACCCTTTTGTAAGCAGAGGTTCTGCGCGAGGTGACGTGCCTAGTCACCACAGTGCTTCAGTCAGGCGATGTCGACTTTGGAACTTTCAATCGCCCAGCAGTGCTTCGGGAGAGGGGTCCATCATATCAGGCTGGTTGTAAAGTCACATTTCTGCTCGAGGTGAAGGGTCGTCAGCTTTGAGTTCATACAATCAATGTTACTCTCCGGATATGATTCAGGGCAGCTAATATCTAAGCCGGGAGTGTGACATGCATTGCTCATGACACCGGCCCCCACTCTGTTACCAAGACTGGTTTCCAGAGGTGGAGGTCTGGCTCTCCGCCGGAGCAGGCCGTGTGTTGCCCTGCCCTCTGCATGCACAGAGTGGAGGCCAACGACCCATGTGGCTGGAGCTCACTCAGAAGCCGCAGTTGACACTTTGGGTACACCGTGTTCTTCCATGACCTGGGTCCAGGCGCGAGAGACCCTGCAGTCCTGAGAGGCCTACCAGTGTTAAAGCAGTACCTTCACTAAGGCTTCTCAGACAGAGCTGCACTCCCAACACTTTTCACGGCTCTCGAGGACTTTCCTTTGGCAGCATGCGGGCAGGTTTCCGAACCACTAGCCAAGAAGGCTTTGGGATGAGCTCCTAGCGAGGAACTGCCCACACCCCCTCGTTCTTGCGAGAAAACTCACTCTTCCTCACTTTGCCTCCCCGGGAACTCCTACGGTGAGTACAAGACGGGCAACAGGACCCTTTTTCAGGCAGCTCTGAGCACCCAGCTCTCCGGGTTGCCAACGGGACAGATTTCGCTTTTCTCGTCCGGCCTCCTTTTCACGGTTGCCACACAGCTCATGTAGTTGACGTTCCGGGAACCAAAGGAGGCCCGTGTCACATACTGTACTTCTTCGCTGAAAGCGCTTTGGAAAGCCAGTGTTCCTCCTGAAGTAAATTGCGCGAGCCAGTGAACGCCTTCGTTTCGCCTAGGTCATGGTACATCTCCCGAAGGCCTAGCCACCTTCAGAGGACGACTGCCTATTTCTCCCTCTAGAGGTAAAGTCCTGGTGCTGCTTCAGGGAGCAAGAGGTCAGGTATGAAGTCCGAGAACTCACCGTGTAAGCACGGTGGTTTTCCAAAAGCAGCTCAGGGTTACAAAATGAGGCCCCCTTGCATTGCCCAGAAGCCCCGGTATCAACGTGTTCTTCAGGCTTCCTCTAAGCTCTCCAAATCTAGCTCTCCCATGGAGGAAAAACGTTGTTGCCCAGCCTCCTGCATACAAAACAGTAGAGTCCAAAGACCCATGTGGCTGGATGGTGCTCAGCAGGCACAGATGCCACTTTTGGTACACAGGGACCTTCCTTGGAATACGGTGCAGACGCTCGCATCCTCGGACTTCGAAAGGCACACCCGCATTTACAGCACTTTAGTGGGGAAGGCCTCTTTGAAACTGCTGACTGCGACTCTGCTGGTGGAAACACTGCACCTTACTTTGACTCTGGCGCTCGGCTGACATTCGCCATAGATAAAAGTCCTGTGCTGGATGTGCTCCTAGCAAGGCATTGCAAGCACTCTGTTTCTTTGGGCAAAGTCTCCGTTCCTCCCCGGGTATTCCTGCAGGGTTGAGAAAGTTGGCGACCACAGTGCTTTTCATGAAGCACTGATCATCCAAAACACGGACTTTCCTTGCAACACGCGGGCAAGTTTCCTTATGACTAGCCAAGAAGGCTTTGGGATGAGAACCTAGCAAGGAACGGCACGCACTCCGGTTCTTCCAAGAAAATTCACTCGGCCTCAGGTTACCTCTCAGGGTAATCCTGGGGTGAATAGAAGACCGGCAACAGGACTGTTTCTCAGGCAGCTCTGAGGACACATCTCTCTGCTTTGTCACTGGGGCAAATTGTGCTGTTCCCGTCCCTCTCCACTTTCACGGTTGACACCTAGCTCACGTACCTGAAGTCCACAAGCAGGTGAAAGAGACATGCCACACACATGTGCCCTTCCATGAAAACACTTTGGCAAGCAGGAGTCCTCCTGAGGTGAATGGTGTGAGCCAGTGAATGATCTAGTTTCACCTACATCACCGTGGATCTTGCAAAGGCCTGACAGTCTTCAAAGGCTGAGAGCACATGTCTCCAGCTGGATCTGAAGTCGACGTGATGCATGCGAGGGGAAGACGTCAGCTATGAATTCTGAGAACACTTGCCATGGCGGTGTTTGTTCCAGTGCAGCTCAGGTTTACAAACTGGGGTCCCCTTGCATTGCCCAGAAGACCAGGGAGAAAACTCGTCCTGAGGATTCTTCCATGCTGTGGCTATCTGGCTCCCCGATGGAGGAAACACATTGCTGCCGGGCCTTCTGCATACCAACAGTAGAGCCCAAAGACCGTCATGAGGCATGAGGTTGCTCAGAAGGCACAGATGACACTTTGGGTACACAGTGATTTTCCTCGGAAACTGGTGCAGACGTGAGCGTCCTCAGATATGTGAAAGGCACACCAGCATTACAGCACTTCAGTGGTGAAAGCCTCGGGTCTACTTGTGACCACCAACTTTGCTGATGGAAACACTGCCCCTTACTTTGAGTGTGCCGCTCAGTCGACATTCGCCTTAGCTGAAGCAGTCTGCTGCACGAGCTCCTGGCAAGGAACGGCAGGCGCACTGTTTCTTTCGAGAAAACTCACTCGTCCTCCCGGGCAATTCCTGCAGGGTGTCCAACATGGGCGCCACCCCGTGCCTTTCGTTCAGTTTTCTCGCCCCAAGCCTCCTGCTTCCAAAGGGGCAAAGAATGCTTTAGCCCTCAGGATCCAGTTTCTACGTGCAAAGCCAGCCTGTGGAGCAGCACCTTCTGCCCAGCTACGAGAGAGCCATGCGACACACTAGGCGCTCCTGTGAGGACCCTTTTGTAAGCAGAGGTTCTGCGCGAGGTGACGTGCCTAGTCACCACAGTGCTTCAGTCAGGCGATGTCGACTTTGGAACTTTCAATCGCCCAGCAGTGCTTCGGGAGAGGGGTCCATCATATCAGGCTGGTTGTAAAGTCACATTTCTGCTCGAGGTGAAGGGTCGTCAGCTTTGAGTTCATACAATCAATGTTACTCTCCGGATATGATTCAGGGCAGCTAATATCTAAGCCGGGAGTGTGACATGCATTGCTCATGACACCGGCCCCCACTCTGTTACCAAGACTGGTTTCCAGAGGTGGAGGTCTGGCTCTCCGCCGGAGCAGGCCGTGTGTTGCCCTGCCCTCTGCATGCACAGAGTGGAGGCCAACGACCCATGTGGCTGGAGCTCACTCAGAAGCCGCAGTTGACACTTTGGGTACACCGTGTTCTTCCATGACCTGGGTCCAGGCGCGAGAGACCCTGCAGTCCTGAGAGGCCTACCAGTGTTAAAGCAGTACCTTCACTAAGGCTTCTCAGACAGAGCTGCACTCCCAACACTTTTCACGGCTCTCGAGGACTTTCCTTTGGCAGCATGCGGGCAGGTTTCCGAACCACTAGCCAAGAAGGCTTTGGGATGAGCTCCTAGCGAGGAACTGCCCACACCCCCTCGTTCTTGCGAGAAAACTCACTCTTCCTCACTTTGCCTCCCCGGGAACTCCTACGGTGAGTACAAGACGGGCAACAGGACCCTTTTTCAGGCAGCTCTGAGCACCCAGCTCTCCGGGTTGCCAACGGGACAGATTTCGCTTTTCTCGTCCGGCCTCCTTTTCACGGTTGCCACACAGCTCATGTAGTTGACGTTCCGGGAACCAAAGGAGGCCCGTGTCACATACTGTACTTCTTCGCTGAAAGCGCTTTGGAAAGCCAGTGTTCCTCCTGAAGTAAATTGCGCGAGCCAGTGAACGCCTTCGTTTCGCCTAGGTCATGGTACATCTCCCGAAGGCCTAGCCACCTTCAGAGGACGACTGCCTATTTCTCCCTCTAGAGGTAAAGTCCTGGTGCTGCTTCAGGGAGCAAGAGGTCAGGTATGAAGTCCGAGAACTCACCGTGTAAGCACGGTGGTTTTCCAAAAGCAGCTCAGGGTTACAAAATGAGGCCCCCTTGCATTGCCCAGAAGCCCCGGTATCAACGTGTTCTTCAGGCTTCCTCTAAGCTCTCCAAATCTAGCTCTCCCATGGAGGAAAAACGTTGTTGCCCAGCCTCCTGCATACAAAACAGTAGAGTCCAAAGACCCATGTGGCTGGATGGTGCTCAGCAGGCACAGATGCCACTTTTGGTACACAGGGACCTTCCTTGGAATACGGTGCAGACGCTCGCATCCTCGGACTTTGAAAGGCACACCCGCATTTACAGCACTTTAGTGGGGAAGGCCTCTTTGAAACTGCTGACTGCGACTCTGCTGGTGGAAACACTGCACCTTACTTTGACTCTGGCGCTCGGCTGACATTCGCCATAGATAAAAGTCCTGTGCTGGATGTGCTCCTAGCAAGGCATTGCAAGCACTCTGTTTCTTTGGGCAAAGTCTCCGTTCCTCCCCGGGTATTCCTGCAGGGTTGAGAAAGTTGGCGACCACAGTGCTTTTCATGAAGCACTGATCATCCAAAACACGGACTTTCCTTGCAACACGCGGGCAAGTTTCCTTATGACTAGCCAAGAAGGCTTTGGGATGAGAACCTAGCAAGGAACGGCACGCACTCCGGTTCTTCCAAGAAAATTCACTCGGCCTCAGGTTACCTCTCAGGGTAATCCTGGGGTGAATAGAAGACCGGCAACAGGACTGTTTCTCAGGCAGCTCTGAGGACACATCTCTCTGCTTTGTCACTGGGGCAAATTGTGCTGTTCCCGTCCCTCTCCACTTTCACGGTTGACACCTAGCTCACGTACCTGAAGTCCACAAGCAGGTGAAAGAGACATGCCACACACATGTGCCCTTCCATGAAAACACTTTGGCAAGCAGGAGTCCTCCTGAGGTGAATGGTGTGAGCCAGTGAATGATCTAGTTTCACCTACATCACCGTGGATCTTGCAAAGGCCTGACAGTCTTCAAAGGCTGAGAGCACATGTCTCCAGCTGGATCTGAAGTCGACGTGATGCATGCGAGGGGAAGACGTCAGCTATGAATTCTGAGAACACTTGCCATGGCGGTGTTTGTTCCAGTGCAGCTCAGGTTTACAAACTGGGGTCCCCTTGCATTGCCCAGAAGACCAGGGAGAAAACTCGTCCTGAGGATTCTTCCATGCTGTGGCTATCTGGCTCCCCGATGGAGGAAACACATTGCTGCCGGGCCTTCTGCATACCAACAGTAGAGCCCAAAGACCGTCATGAGGCATGAGGTTGCTCAGAAGGCACAGATGACACTTTGGGTACACAGTGATTTTCCTCGGAAACTGGTGCAGACGTGAGCGTCCTCAGATATGTGAAAGGCACACCAGCATTACAGCACTTCAGTGGTGAAAGCCTCGGGTCTACTTGTGACCACCAACTTTGCTGATGGAAACACTGCCCCTTACTTTGAGTGTGCCGCTCAGTCGACATTCGCCTTAGCTGAAGCAGTCTGCTGCACGAGCTCCTGGCAAGGAACGGCAGGCGCACTGTTTCTTTCGAGAAAACTCACTCGTCCTCCCGGGCAATTCCTGCAGGGTGTCCAACATGGGCGCCACCCCGTGCCTTTCGTTCAGTTTTCTCGCCCCAAGCCTCCTGCTTCCAAAGGGGCAAAGAATGCTTTAGCCCTCAGGATCCAGTTTCTACGTGCAAAGCCAGCCTGTGGAGCAGCACCTTCTGCCCAGCTACGAGAGAGCCATGCGACACACTAGGCGCTCCTGTGAGGACCCTTTTGTAAGCAGAGGTTCTGCGCGAGGTGACGTGCCTAGTCACCACAGTGCTTCAGTCAGGCGTTGTCGACTTTGGAACTTTCAATCGCCCAGCAGTGCTTCGGGAGAGGGGTCCATCATATCAGGCTGGTTGTAAAGTCACATTTCTGCTCGAGGTGAAGGGTCGTCAGCTTTGAGTTCATACAATCAATGTTACTCTCCGGATATGATTCAGGGCAGCTAATATCTAAGCCGGGAGTGTGACATGCATTGCTCATGACACCGGCCCCCACTCTGTTACCAAGACTGGTTTCCAGAGGTGGAGGTCTGGCTCTCCGCCGGAGCAGGCCGTGTGTTGCCCTGCCCTCTGCATGCACAGAGTGGAGGCCAACGACCCATGTGGCTGGAGCTCACTCAGAAGCCGCAGTTGACACTTTGGGTACACCGTGTTCTTCCATGACCTGGGTCCAGGCGCGAGAGACCCTGCAGTCCTGAGAGGCCTACCAGTGTTAAAGCAGTACCTTCACTAAGGCTTCTCAGACAGAGCTGCACTCCCAACACTTTTCACGGCTCTCGAGGACTTTCCTTTGGCAGCATGCGGGCAGGTTTCCGAACCACTAGCCAAGAAGGCTTTGGGATGAGCTCCTAGCGAGGAACTGCCCACACCCCCTCGTTCTTGCGAGAAAACTCACTCTTCCTCACTTTGCCTCCCCGGGAACTCCTACGGTGAGTACAAGACGGGCAACAGGACCCTTTTTCAGGCAGCTCTGAGCACCCAGCTCTCCGGGTTGCCAACGGGACAGATTTCGCTTTTCTCGTCCGGCCTCCTTTTCACGGTTGCCACACAGCTCATGTAGTTGACGTTCCGGGAACCAAAGGAGGCCCGTGTCACATACTGTACTTCTTCGCTGAAAGCGCTTTGGAAAGCCAGTGTTCCTCCTGAAGTAAATTGCGCGAGCCAGTGAACGCCTTCGTTTCGCCTAGGTCATGGTACATCTCCCGAAGGCCTAGCCACCTTCAGAGGACGACTGCCTATTTCTCCCTCTAGAGGTAAAGTCCTGGTGCTGCTTCAGGGAGCAAGAGGTCAGGTATGAAGTCCGAGAACTCACCGTGTAAGCACGGTGGTTTTCCAAAAGCAGCTCAGGGTTACAAAATGAGGCCCCCTTGCATTGCCCAGAAGCCCCGGTATCAACGTGTTCTTCAGGCTTCCTCTAAGCTCTCCAAATCTAGCTCTCCCATGGAGGAAAAACGTTGTTGCCCAGCCTCCTGCATACAAAACAGTAGAGTCCAAAGACCCATGTGGCTGGATGGTGCTCAGCAGGCACAGATGCCACTTTTGGTACACAGGGACCTTCCTTGGAATACGGTGCAGACGCTCGCATCCTCGGACTTTGAAAGGCACACCCGCATTTACAGCACTTTAGTGGGGAAGGCCTCTTTGAAACTGCTGACTGCGACTCTGCTGGTGGAAACACTGCACCTTACTTTGACTCTGGCGCTCGGCTGACATTCGCCATAGATAAAAGTCCTGTGCTGGATGTGCTCCTAGCAAGGCATTGCAAGCACTCTGTTTCTTTGGGCAAAGTCTCCGTTCCTCCCCGGGTATTCCTGCAGGGTTGAGAAAGTTGGCGACCACAGTGCTTTTCATGAAGCACTGATCATCCAAAACACGGACTTTCCTTGCAACACGCGGGCAAGTTTCCTTATGACTAGCCAAGAAGGCTTTGGGATGAGAACCTAGCAAGGAACGGCACGCACTCCGGTTCTTCCAAGAAAATTCACTCGGCCTCAGGTTACCTCTCAGGGTAATCCTGGGGTGAATAGAAGACCGGCAACAGGACTGTTTCTCAGGCAGCTCTGAGGACACATCTCTCTGCTTTGTCACTGGGGCAAATTGTGCTGTTCCCGTCCCTCTCCACTTTCACGGTTGACACCTAGCTCACGTACCTGAAGTCCACAAGCAGGTGAAAGAGACATGCCACACACATGTGCCCTTCCATGAAAACACTTTGGCAAGCAGGAGTCCTCCTGAGGTGAATGGTGTGAGCCAGTGAATGATCTAGTTTCACCTACATCACCGTGGATCTTGCAAAGGCCTGACAGTCTTCAAAGGCTGAGAGCACATGTCTCCAGCTGGATCTGAAGTCGACGTGATGCATGCGAGGGGAAGACGTCAGCTATGAATTCTGAGAACACTTGCCATGGCGGTGTTTGTTCCAGTGCAGCTCAGGTTTACAAACTGGGGTCCCCTTGCATTGCCCAGAAGACCAGGGAGAAAACTCGTCCTGAGGATTCTTCCATGCTGTGGCTATCTGGCTCCCCGATGGAGGAAACACATTGCTGCCGGGCCTTCTGCATACCAACAGTAGAGCCCAAAGACCGTCATGAGGCATGAGGTTGCTCAGAAGGCACAGATGACACTTTGGGTACACAGTGATTTTCCTCGGAAACTGGTGCAGACGTGAGCGTCCTCAGATATGTGAAAGGCACACCAGCATTACAGCACTTCAGTGGTGAAAGCCTCGGGTCTACTTGTGACCACCAACTTTGCTGATGGAAACACTGCCCCTTACTTTGAGTGTGCCGCTCAGTCGACATTCGCCTTAGCTGAAGCAGTCTGCTGCACGAGCTCCTGGCAAGGAACGGCAGGCGCACTGTTTCTTTCGAGAAAACTCACTCGTCCTCCCGGGCAATTCCTGCAGGGTGTCCAACATGGGCGCCACCCCGTGCCTTTCGTTCAGTTTTCTCGCCCCAAGCCTCCTGCTTCCAAAGGGGCAAAGAATGCTTTAGCCCTCAGGATCCAGTTTCTACGTGCAAAGCCAGCCTGTGGAGCAGCACCTTCTGCCCAGCTACGAGAGAGCCATGCGACACACTAGGCGCTCCTGTGAGGACCCTTTTGTAAGCAGAGGTTCTGCGCGAGGTGACGTGCCTAGTCACCACAGTGCTTCAGTCAGGCGATGTCGACTTTGGAACTTTCAATCGCCCAGCAGTGCTTCGGGAGAGGGGTCCATCATATCAGGCTGGTTGTAAAGTCACATTTCTGCTCGAGGTGAAGGGTCGTCAGCTTTGAGTTCATACAATCAATGTTACTCTCCGGATATGATTCAGGGCAGCTAATATCTAAGCCGGGAGTGTGACATGCATTGCTCATGACACCGGCCCCCACTCTGTTACCAAGACTGGTTTCCAGAGGTGGAGGTCTGGCTCTCCGCCGGAGCAGGCCGTGTGTTGCCCTGCCCTCTGCATGCACAGAGTGGAGGCCAACGACCCATGTGGCTGGAGCTCACTCAGAAGCCGCAGTTGACACTTTGGGTACACCGTGTTCTTCCATGACCTGGGTCCAGGCGCGAGAGACCCTGCAGTCCTGAGAGGCCTACCAGTGTTAAAGCAGTACCTTCACTAAGGCTTCTCAGACAGAGCTGCACTCCCAACACTTTTCACGGCTCTCGAGGACTTTCCTTTGGCAGCATGCGGGCAGGTTTCCGAACCACTAGCCAAGAAGGCTTTGGGATGAGCTCCTAGCGAGGAACTGCCCACACCCCCTCGTTCTTGCGAGAAAACTCACTCTTCCTCACTTTGCCTCCCCGGGAACTCCTACGGTGAGTACAAGACGGGCAACAGGACCCTTTTTCAGGCAGCTCTGAGCACCCAGCTCTCCGGGTTGCCAACGGGACAGATTTCGCTTTTCTCGTCCGGCCTCCTTTTCACGGTTGCCACACAGCTCATGTAGTTGACGTTCCGGGAACCAAAGGAGGCCCGTGTCACATACTGTACTTCTTCGCTGAAAGCGCTTTGGAAAGCCAGTGTTCCTCCTGAAGTAAATTGCGCGAGCCAGTGAACGCCTTCGTTTCGCCTAGGTCATGGTACATCTCCCGAAGGCCTAGCCACCTTCAGAGGACGACTGCCTATTTCTCCCTCTAGAGGTAAAGTCCTGGTGCTGCTTCAGGGAGCAAGAGGTCAGGTATGAAGTCCGAGAACTCACCGTGTAAGCACGGTGGTTTTCCAAAAGCAGCTCAGGGTTACAAAATGAGGCCCCCTTGCATTGCCCAGAAGCCCCGGTATCAACGTGTTCTTCAGGCTTCCTCTAAGCTCTCCAAATCTAGCTCTCCCATGGAGGAAAAACGTTGTTGCCCAGCCTCCTGCATACAAAACAGTAGAGTCCAAAGACCCATGTGGCTGGATGGTGCTCAGCAGGCACAGATGCCACTTTTGGTACACAGGGACCTTCCTTGGAATACGGTGCAGACGCTCGCATCCTCGGACTTTGAAAGGCACACCCGCATTTACAGCACTTTAGTGGGGAAGGCCTCTTTGAAACTGCTGACTGCGACTCTGCTGGTGGAAACACTGCACCTTACTTTGACTCTGGCGCTCGGCTGACATTCGCCATAGATAAAAGTCCTGTGCTGGATGTGCTCCTAGCAAGGCATTGCAAGCACTCTGTTTCTTTGGGCAAAGTCTCCGTTCCTCCCCGGGTATTCCTGCAGGGTTGAGAAAGTTGGCGACCACAGTGCTTTTCATGAAGCACTGATCATCCAAAACACGGACTTTCCTTGCAACACGCGGGCAAGTTTCCTTATGACTAGCCAAGAAGGCTTTGGGATGAGAACCTAGCAAGGAACGGCACGCACTCCGGTTCTTCCAAGAAAATTCACTCGGCCTCAGGTTACCTCTCAGGGTAATCCTGGGGTGAATAGAAGACCGGCAACAGGACTGTTTCTCAGGCAGCTCTGAGGACACATCTCTCTGCTTTGTCACTGGGGCAAATTGTGCTGTTCCCGTCCCTCTCCACTTTCACGGTTGACACCTAGCTCACGTACCTGAAGTCCACAAGCAGGTGAAAGAGACATGCCACACACATGTGCCCTTCCATGAAAACACTTTGGCAAGCAGGAGTCCTCCTGAGGTGAATGGTGTGAGCCAGTGAATGATCTAGTTTCACCTACATCACCGTGGATCTTGCAAAGGCCTGACAGTCTTCAAAGGCTGAGAGCACATGTCTCCAGCTGGATCTGAAGTCGACGTGATGCATGCGAGGGGAAGACGTCAGCTATGAATTCTGAGAACACTTGCCATGGCGGTGTTTGTTCCAGTGCAGCTCAGGTTTACAAACTGGGGTCCCCTTGCATTGCCCAGAAGACCAGGGAGAAAACTCGTCCTGAGGATTCTTCCATGCTGTGGCTATCTGGCTCCCCGATGGAGGAAACACATTGCTGCCGGGCCTTCTGCATACCAACAGTAGAGCCCAAAGACCGTCATGAGGCATGAGGTTGCTCAGAAGGCACAGATGACACTTTGGGTACACAGTGATTTTCCTCGGAAACTGGTGCAGACGTGAGCGTCCTCAGATATGTGAAAGGCACACCAGCATTACAGCACTTCAGTGGTGAAAGCCTCGGGTCTACTTGTGACCACCAACTTTGCTGATGGAAACACTGCCCCTTACTTTGAGTGTGCCGCTCAGTCGACATTCGCCTTAGCTGAAGCAGTCTGCTGCACGAGCTCCTGGCAAGGAACGGCAGGCGCACTGTTTCTTTCGAGAAAACTCACTCGTCCTCCCGGGCAATTCCTGCAGGGTGTCCAACATGGGCGCCACCCCGTGCCTTTCGTTCAGTTTTCTCGCCCCAAGCCTCCTGCTTCCAAAGGGGCAAAGAATGCTTTAGCCCTCAGGATCCAGTTTCTACGTGCAAAGCCAGCCTGTGGAGCAGCACCTTCTGCCCAGCTACGAGAGAGCCATGCGACACACTAGGCGCTCCTGTGAGGACCCTTTTGTAAGCAGAGGTTCTGCGCGAGGTGACGTGCCTAGTCACCACAGTGCTTCAGTCAGGCGATGTCGACTTTGGAACTTTCAATCGCCCAGCAGTGCTTCGGGAGAGGGGTCCATCATATCAGGCTGGTTGTAAAGTCACATTTCTGCTCGAGGTGAAGGGTCGTCAGCTTTGAGTTCATACAATCAATGTTACTCTCCGGATATGATTCAGGGCAGCTAATATCTAAGCCGGGAGTGTGACATGCATTGCTCATGACACCGGCCCCCACTCTGTTACCAAGACTGGTTTCCAGAGGTGGAGGTCTGGCTCTCCGCCGGAGCAGGCCGTGTGTTGCCCTGCCCTCTGCATGCACAGAGTGGAGGCCAACGACCCATGTGGCTGGAGCTCACTCAGAAGCCGCAGTTGACACTTTGGGTACACCGTGTTCTTCCATGACCTGGGTCCAGGCGCGAGAGACCCTGCAGTCCTGAGAGGCCTACCAGTGTTAAAGCAGTACCTTCACTAAGGCTTCTCAGACAGAGCTGCACTCCCAACACTTTTCACGGCTCTCGAGGACTTTCCTTTGGCAGCATGCGGGCAGGTTTCCGAACCACTAGCCAAGAAGGCTTTGGGATGAGCTCCTAGCGAGGAACTGCCCACACCCCCTCGTTCTTGCGAGAAAACTCACTCTTCCTCACTTTGCCTCCCCGGGAACTCCTACGGTGAGTACAAGACGGGCAACAGGACCCTTTTTCAGGCAGCTCTGAGCACCCAGCTCTCCGGGTTGCCAACGGGACAGATTTCGCTTTTCTCGTCCGGCCTCCTTTTCACGGTTGCCACACAGCTCATGTAGTTGACGTTCCGGGAACCAAAGGAGGCCCGTGTCACATACTGTACTTCTTCGCTGAAAGCGCTTTGGAAAGCCAGTGTTCCTCCTGAAGTAAATTGCGCGAGCCAGTGAACGCCTTCGTTTCGCCTAGGTCATGGTACATCTCCCGAAGGCCTAGCCACCTTCAGAGGACGACTGCCTATTTCTCCCTCTAGAGGTAAAGTCCTGGTGCTGCTTCAGGGAGCAAGAGGTCAGGTATGAAGTCCGAGAACTCACCGTGTAAGCACGGTGGTTTTCCAAAAGCAGCTCAGGGTTACAAAATGAGGCCCCCTTGCATTGCCCAGAAGCCCCGGTATCAACGTGTTCTTCAGGCTTCCTCTAAGCTCTCCAAATCTAGCTCTCCCATGGAGGAAAAACGTTGTTGCCCAGCCTCCTGCATACAAAACAGTAGAGTCCAAAGACCCATGTGGCTGGATGGTGCTCAGCAGGCACAGATGCCACTTTTGGTACACAGGGACCTTCCTTGGAATACGGTGCAGACGCTCGCATCCTCGGACTTTGAAAGGCACACCCGCATTTACAGCACTTTAGTGGGGAAGGCCTCTTTGAAACTGCTGACTGCGACTCTGCTGGTGGAAACACTGCACCTTACTTTGACTCTGGCGCTCGGCTGACATTCGCCATAGATAAAAGTCCTGTGCTGGATGTGCTCCTAGCAAGGCATTGCAAGCACTCTGTTTCTTTGGGCAAAGTCTCCGTTCCTCCCCGGGTATTCCTGCAGGGTTGAGAAAGTTGGCGACCACAGTGCTTTTCATGAAGCACTGATCATCCAAAACACGGACTTTCCTTGCAACACGCGGGCAAGTTTCCTTATGACTAGCCAAGAAGGCTTTGGGATGAGAACCTAGCAAGGAACGGCACGCACTCCGGTTCTTCCAAGAAAATTCACTCGGCCTCAGGTTACCTCTCAGGGTAATCCTGGGGTGAATAGAAGACCGGCAACAGGACTGTTTCTCAGGCAGCTCTGAGGACACATCTCTCTGCTTTGTCACTGGGGCAAATTGTGCTGTTCCCGTCCCTCTCCACTTTCACGGTTGACACCTAGCTCACGTACCTGAAGTCCACAAGCAGGTGAAAGAGACATGCCACACACATGTGCCCTTCCATGAAAACACTTTGGCAAGCAGGAGTCCTCCTGAGGTGAATGGTGTGAGCCAGTGAATGATCTAGTTTCACCTACATCACCGTGGATCTTGCAAAGGCCTGACAGTCTTCAAAGGCTGAGAGCACATGTCTCCAGCTGGATCTGAAGTCGACGTGATGCATGCGAGGGGAAGACGTCAGCTATGAATTCTGAGAACACTTGCCATGGCGGTGTTTGTTCCAGTGCAGCTCAGGTTTACAAACTGGGGTCCCCTTGCATTGCCCAGAAGACCAGGGAGAAAACTCGTCCTGAGGATTCTTCCATGCTGTGGCTATCTGGCTCCCCGATGGAGGAAACACATTGCTGCCGGGCCTTCTGCATACCAACAGTAGAGCCCAAAGACCGTCATGAGGCATGAGGTTGCTCAGAAGGCACAGATGACACTTTGGGTACACAGTGATTTTCCTCGGAAACTGGTGCAGACGTGAGCGTCCTCAGATATGTGAAAGGCACACCAGCATTACAGCACTTCAGTGGTGAAAGCCTCGGGTCTACTTGTGACCACCAACTTTGCTGATGGAAACACTGCCCCTTACTTTGAGTGTGCCGCTCAGTCGACATTCGCCTTAGCTGAAGCAGTCTGCTGCACGAGCTCCTGGCAAGGAACGGCAGGCGCACTGTTTCTTTCGAGAAAACTCACTCGTCCTCCCGGGCAATTCCTGCAGGGTGTCCAACATGGGCGCCACCCCGTGCCTTTCGTTCAGTTTTCTCGCCCCAAGCCTCCTGCTTCCAAAGGGGCAAAGAATGCTTTAGCCCTCAGGATCCAGTTTCTACGTGCAAAGCCAGCCTGTGGAGCAGCACCTTCTGCCCAGCTACGAGAGAGCCATGCGACACACTAGGCGCTCCTGTGAGGACCCTTTTGTAAGCAGAGGTTCTGCGCGAGGTGACGTGCCTAGTCACCACAGTGCTTCAGTCAGGCGTTGTCGACTTTGGAACTTTCAATCGCCCAGCAGTGCTTCGGGAGAGGGGTCCATCATATCAGGCTGGTTGTAAAGTCACATTTCTGCTCGAGGTGAAGGGTCGTCAGCTTTGAGTTCATACAATCAATGTTACTCTCCGGATATGATTCAGGGCAGCTAATATCTAAGCCGGGAGTGTGACATGCATTGCTCATGACACCGGCCCCCACTCTGTTACCAAGACTGGTTTCCAGAGGTGGAGGTCTGGCTCTCCGCCGGAGCAGGCCGTGTGTTGCCCTGCCCTCTGCATGCACAGAGTGGAGGCCAACGACCCATGTGGCTGGAGCTCACTCAGAAGCCGCAGTTGACACTTTGGGTACACCGTGTTCTTCCATGACCTGGGTCCAGGCGCGAGAGACCCTGCAGTCCTGAGAGGCCTACCAGTGTTAAAGCAGTACCTTCACTAAGGCTTCTCAGACAGAGCTGCACTCCCAACACTTTTCACGGCTCTCGAGGACTTTCCTTTGGCAGCATGCGGGCAGGTTTCCGAACCACTAGCCAAGAAGGCTTTGGGATGAGCTCCTAGCGAGGAACTGCCCACACCCCCTCGTTCTTGCGAGAAAACTCACTCTTCCTCACTTTGCCTCCCCGGGAACTCCTACGGTGAGTACAAGACGGGCAACAGGACCCTTTTTCAGGCAGCTCTGAGCACCCAGCTCTCCGGGTTGCCAACGGGACAGATTTCGCTTTTCTCGTCCGGCCTCCTTTTCACGGTTGCCACACAGCTCATGTAGTTGACGTTCCGGGAACCAAAGGAGGCCCGTGTCACATACTGTACTTCTTCGCTGAAAGCGCTTTGGAAAGCCAGTGTTCCTCCTGAAGTAAATTGCGCGAGCCAGTGAACGCCTTCGTTTCGCCTAGGTCATGGTACATCTCCCGAAGGCCTAGCCACCTTCAGAGGACGACTGCCTATTTCTCCCTCTAGAGGTAAAGTCCTGGTGCTGCTTCAGGGAGCAAGAGGTCAGGTATGAAGTCCGAGAACTCACCGTGTAAGCACGGTGGTTTTCCAAAAGCAGCTCAGGGTTACAAAATGAGGCCCCCTTGCATTGCCCAGAAGCCCCGGTATCAACGTGTTCTTCAGGCTTCCTCTAAGCTCTCCAAATCTAGCTCTCCCATGGAGGAAAAACGTTGTTGCCCAGCCTCCTGCATACAAAACAGTAGAGTCCAAAGACCCATGTGGCTGGATGGTGCTCAGCAGGCACAGATGCCACTTTTGGTACACAGGGACCTTCCTTGGAATACGGTGCAGACGCTCGCATCCTCGGACTTCGAAAGGCACACCCGCATTTACAGCACTTTAGTGGGGAAGGCCTCTTTGAAACTGCTGACTGCGACTCTGCTGGTGGAAACACTGCACCTTACTTTGACTCTGGCGCTCGGCTGACATTCGCCATAGATAAAAGTCCTGTGCTGGATGTGCTCCTAGCAAGGCATTGCAAGCACTCTGTTTCTTTGGGCAAAGTCTCCGTTCCTCCCCGGGTATTCCTGCAGGGTTGAGAAAGTTGGCGACCACAGTGCTTTTCATGAAGCACTGATCATCCAAAACACGGACTTTCCTTGCAACACGCGGGCAAGTTTCCTTATGACTAGCCAAGAAGGCTTTGGGATGAGAACCTAGCAAGGAACGGCACGCACTCCGGTTCTTCCAAGAAAATTCACTCGGCCTCAGGTTACCTCTCAGGGTAATCCTGGGGTGAATAGAAGACCGGCAACAGGACTGTTTCTCAGGCAGCTCTGAGGACACATCTCTCTGCTTTGTCACTGGGGCAAATTGTGCTGTTCCCGTCCCTCTCCACTTTCACGGTTGACACCTAGCTCACGTACCTGAAGTCCACAAGCAGGTGAAAGAGACATGCCACACACATGTGCCCTTCCATGAAAACACTTTGGCAAGCAGGAGTCCTCCTGAGGTGAATGGTGTGAGCCAGTGAATGATCTAGTTTCACCTACATCACCGTGGATCTTGCAAAGGCCTGACAGTCTTCAAAGGCTGAGAGCACATGTCTCCAGCTGGATCTGAAGTCGACGTGATGCATGCGAGGGGAAGACGTCAGCTATGAATTCTGAGAACACTTGCCATGGCGGTGTTTGTTCCAGTGCAGCTCAGGTTTACAAACTGGGGTCCCCTTGCATTGCCCAGAAGACCAGGGAGAAAACTCGTCCTGAGGATTCTTCCATGCTGTGGCTATCTGGCTCCCCGATGGAGGAAACACATTGCTGCCGGGCCTTCTGCATACCAACAGTAGAGCCCAAAGACCGTCATGAGGCATGAGGTTGCTCAGAAGGCACAGATGACACTTTGGGTACACAGTGATTTTCCTCGGAAACTGGTGCAGACGTGAGCGTCCTCAGATATGTGAAAGGCACACCAGCATTACAGCACTTCAGTGGTGAAAGCCTCGGGTCTACTTGTGACCACCAACTTTGCTGATGGAAACACTGCCCCTTACTTTGAGTGTGCCGCTCAGTCGACATTCGCCTTAGCTGAAGCAGTCTGCTGCACGAGCTCCTGGCAAGGAACGGCAGGCGCACTGTTTCTTTCGAGAAAACTCACTCGTCCTCCCGGGCAATTCCTGCAGGGTGTCCAACATGGGCGCCACCCCGTGCCTTTCGTTCAGTTTTCTCGCCCCAAGCCTCCTGCTTCCAAAGGGGCAAAGAATGCTTTAGCCCTCAGGATCCAGTTTCTACGTGCAAAGCCAGCCTGTGGAGCAGCACCTTCTGCCCAGCTACGAGAGAGCCATGCGACACACTAGGCGCTCCTGTGAGGACCCTTTTGTAAGCAGAGGTTCTGCGCGAGGTGACGTGCCTAGTCACCACAGTGCTTCAGTCAGGCGTTGTCGACTTTGGAACTTTCAATCGCCCAGCAGTGCTTCGGGAGAGGGGTCCATCATATCAGGCTGGTTGTAAAGTCACATTTCTGCTCGAGGTGAAGGGTCGTCAGCTTTGAGTTCATACAATCAATGTTACTCTCCGGATATGATTCAGGGCAGCTAATATCTAAGCCGGGAGTGTGACATGCATTGCTCATGACACCGGCCCCCACTCTGTTACCAAGACTGGTTTCCAGAGGTGGAGGTCTGGCTCTCCGCCGGAGCAGGCCGTGTGTTGCCCTGCCCTCTGCATGCACAGAGTGGAGGCCAACGACCCATGTGGCTGGAGCTCACTCAGAAGCCGCAGTTGACACTTTGGGTACACCGTGTTCTTCCATGACCTGGGTCCAGGCGCGAGAGACCCTGCAGTCCTGAGAGGCCTACCAGTGTTAAAGCAGTACCTTCACTAAGGCTTCTCAGACAGAGCTGCACTCCCAACACTTTTCACGGCTCTCGAGGACTTTCCTTTGGCAGCATGCGGGCAGGTTTCCGAACCACTAGCCAAGAAGGCTTTGGGATGAGCTCCTAGCGAGGAACTGCCCACACCCCCTCGTTCTTGCGAGAAAACTCACTCTTCCTCACTTTGCCTCCCCGGGAACTCCTACGGTGAGTACAAGACGGGCAACAGGACCCTTTTTCAGGCAGCTCTGAGCACCCAGCTCTCCGGGTTGCCAACGGGACAGATTTCGCTTTTCTCGTCCGGCCTCCTTTTCACGGTTGCCACACAGCTCATGTAGTTGACGTTCCGGGAACCAAAGGAGGCCCGTGTCACATACTGTACTTCTTCGCTGAAAGCGCTTTGGAAAGCCAGTGTTCCTCCTGAAGTAAATTGCGCGAGCCAGTGAACGCCTTCGTTTCGCCTAGGTCATGGTACATCTCCCGAAGGCCTAGCCACCTTCAGAGGACGACTGCCTATTTCTCCCTCTAGAGGTAAAGTCCTGGTGCTGCTTCAGGGAGCAAGAGGTCAGGTATGAAGTCCGAGAACTCACCGTGTAAGCACGGTGGTTTTCCAAAAGCAGCTCAGGGTTACAAAATGAGGCCCCCTTGCATTGCCCAGAAGCCCCGGTATCAACGTGTTCTTCAGGCTTCCTCTAAGCTCTCCAAATCTAGCTCTCCCATGGAGGAAAAACGTTGTTGCCCAGCCTCCTGCATACAAAACAGTAGAGTCCAAAGACCCATGTGGCTGGATGGTGCTCAGCAGGCACAGATGCCACTTTTGGTACACAGGGACCTTCCTTGGAATACGGTGCAGACGCTCGCATCCTCGGACTTTGAAAGGCACACCCGCATTTACAGCACTTTAGTGGGGAAGGCCTCTTTGAAACTGCTGACTGCGACTCTGCTGGTGGAAACACTGCACCTTACTTTGACTCTGGCGCTCGGCTGACATTCGCCATAGATAAAAGTCCTGTGCTGGATGTGCTCCTAGCAAGGCATTGCAAGCACTCTGTTTCTTTGGGCAAAGTCTCCGTTCCTCCCCGGGTATTCCTGCAGGGTTGAGAAAGTTGGCGACCACAGTGCTTTTCATGAAGCACTGATCATCCAAAACACGGACTTTCCTTGCAACACGCGGGCAAGTTTCCTTATGACTAGCCAAGAAGGCTTTGGGATGAGAACCTAGCAAGGAACGGCACGCACTCCGGTTCTTCCAAGAAAATTCACTCGGCCTCAGGTTACCTCTCAGGGTAATCCTGGGGTGAATAGAAGACCGGCAACAGGACTGTTTCTCAGGCAGCTCTGAGGACACATCTCTCTGCTTTGTCACTGGGGCAAATTGTGCTGTTCCCGTCCCTCTCCACTTTCACGGTTGACACCTAGCTCACGTACCTGAAGTCCACAAGCAGGTGAAAGAGACATGCCACACACATGTGCCCTTCCATGAAAACACTTTGGCAAGCAGGAGTCCTCCTGAGGTGAATGGTGTGAGCCAGTGAATGATCTAGTTTCACCTACATCACCGTGGATCTTGCAAAGGCCTGACAGTCTTCAAAGGCTGAGAGCACATGTCTCCAGCTGGATCTGAAGTCGACGTGATGCATGCGAGGGGAAGACGTCAGCTATGAATTCTGAGAACACTTGCCATGGCGGTGTTTGTTCCAGTGCAGCTCAGGTTTACAAACTGGGGTCCCCTTGCATTGCCCAGAAGACCAGGGAGAAAACTCGTCCTGAGGATTCTTCCATGCTGTGGCTATCTGGCTCCCCGATGGAGGAAACACATTGCTGCCGGGCCTTCTGCATACCAACAGTAGAGCCCAAAGACCGTCATGAGGCATGAGGTTGCTCAGAAGGCACAGATGACACTTTGGGTACACAGTGATTTTCCTCGGAAACTGGTGCAGACGTGAGCGTCCTCAGATATGTGAAAGGCACACCAGCATTACAGCACTTCAGTGGTGAAAGCCTCGGGTCTACTTGTGACCACCAACTTTGCTGATGGAAACACTGCCCCTTACTTTGAGTGTGCCGCTCAGTCGACATTCGCCTTAGCTGAAGCAGTCTGCTGCACGAGCTCCTGGCAAGGAACGGCAGGCGCACTGTTTCTTTCGAGAAAACTCACTCGTCCTCCCGGGCAATTCCTGCAGGGTGTCCAACATGGGCGCCACCCCGTGCCTTTCGTTCAGTTTTCTCGCCCCAAGCCTCCTGCTTCCAAAGGGGCAAAGAATGCTTTAGCCCTCAGGATCCAGTTTCTACGTGCAAAGCCAGCCTGTGGAGCAGCACCTTCTGCCCAGCTACGAGAGAGCCATGCGACACACTAGGCGCTCCTGTGAGGACCCTTTTGTAAGCAGAGGTTCTGCGCGAGGTGACGTGCCTAGTCACCACAGTGCTTCAGTCAGGCGATGTCGACTTTGGAACTTTCAATCGCCCAGCAGTGCTTCGGGAGAGGGGTCCATCATATCAGGCTGGTTGTAAAGTCACATTTCTGCTCGAGGTGAAGGGTCGTCAGCTTTGAGTTCATACAATCAATGTTACTCTCCGGATATGATTCAGGGCAGCTAATATCTAAGCCGGGAGTGTGACATGCATTGCTCATGACACCGGCCCCCACTCTGTTACCAAGACTGGTTTCCAGAGGTGGAGGTCTGGCTCTCCGCCGGAGCAGGCCGTGTGTTGCCCTGCCCTCTGCATGCACAGAGTGGAGGCCAACGACCCATGTGGCTGGAGCTCACTCAGAAGCCGCAGTTGACACTTTGGGTACACCGTGTTCTTCCATGACCTGGGTCCAGGCGCGAGAGACCCTGCAGTCCTGAGAGGCCTACCAGTGTTAAAGCAGTACCTTCACTAAGGCTTCTCAGACAGAGCTGCACTCCCAACACTTTTCACGGCTCTCGAGGACTTTCCTTTGGCAGCATGCGGGCAGGTTTCCGAACCACTAGCCAAGAAGGCTTTGGGATGAGCTCCTAGCGAGGAACTGCCCACACCCCCTCGTTCTTGCGAGAAAACTCACTCTTCCTCACTTTGCCTCCCCGGGAACTCCTACGGTGAGTACAAGACGGGCAACAGGACCCTTTTTCAGGCAGCTCTGAGCACCCAGCTCTCCGGGTTGCCAACGGGACAGATTTCGCTTTTCTCGTCCGGCCTCCTTTTCACGGTTGCCACACAGCTCATGTAGTTGACGTTCCGGGAACCAAAGGAGGCCCGTGTCACATACTGTACTTCTTCGCTGAAAGCGCTTTGGAAAGCCAGTGTTCCTCCTGAAGTAAATTGCGCGAGCCAGTGAACGCCTTCGTTTCGCCTAGGTCATGGTACATCTCCCGAAGGCCTAGCCACCTTCAGAGGACGACTGCCTATTTCTCCCTCTAGAGGTAAAGTCCTGGTGCTGCTTCAGGGAGCAAGAGGTCAGGTATGAAGTCCGAGAACTCACCGTGTAAGCACGGTGGTTTTCCAAAAGCAGCTCAGGGTTACAAAATGAGGCCCCCTTGCATTGCCCAGAAGCCCCGGTATCAACGTGTTCTTCAGGCTTCCTCTAAGCTCTCCAAATCTAGCTCTCCCATGGAGGAAAAACGTTGTTGCCCAGCCTCCTGCATACAAAACAGTAGAGTCCAAAGACCCATGTGGCTGGATGGTGCTCAGCAGGCACAGATGCCACTTTTGGTACACAGGGACCTTCCTTGGAATACGGTGCAGACGCTCGCATCCTCGGACTTTGAAAGGCACACCCGCATTTACAGCACTTTAGTGGGGAAGGCCTCTTTGAAACTGCTGACTGCGACTCTGCTGGTGGAAACACTGCACCTTACTTTGACTCTGGCGCTCGGCTGACATTCGCCATAGATAAAAGTCCTGTGCTGGATGTGCTCCTAGCAAGGCATTGCAAGCACTCTGTTTCTTTGGGCAAAGTCTCCGTTCCTCCCCGGGTATTCCTGCAGGGTTGAGAAAGTTGGCGACCACAGTGCTTTTCATGAAGCACTGATCATCCAAAACACGGACTTTCCTTGCAACACGCGGGCAAGTTTCCTTATGACTAGCCAAGAAGGCTTTGGGATGAGAACCTAGCAAGGAACGGCACGCACTCCGGTTCTTCCAAGAAAATTCACTCGGCCTCAGGTTACCTCTCAGGGTAATCCTGGGGTGAATAGAAGACCGGCAACAGGACTGTTTCTCAGGCAGCTCTGAGGACACATCTCTCTGCTTTGTCACTGGGGCAAATTGTGCTGTTCCCGTCCCTCTCCACTTTCACGGTTGACACCTAGCTCACGTACCTGAAGTCCACAAGCAGGTGAAAGAGACATGCCACACACATGTGCCCTTCCATGAAAACACTTTGGCAAGCAGGAGTCCTCCTGAGGTGAATGGTGTGAGCCAGTGAATGATCTAGTTTCACCTACATCACCGTGGATCTTGCAAAGGCCTGACAGTCTTCAAAGGCTGAGAGCACATGTCTCCAGCTGGATCTGAAGTCGACGTGATGCATGCGAGGGGAAGACGTCAGCTATGAATTCTGAGAACACTTGCCATGGCGGTGTTTGTTCCAGTGCAGCTCAGGTTTACAAACTGGGGTCCCCTTGCATTGCCCAGAAGACCAGGGAGAAAACTCGTCCTGAGGATTCTTCCATGCTGTGGCTATCTGGCTCCCCGATGGAGGAAACACATTGCTGCCGGGCCTTCTGCATACCAACAGTAGAGCCCAAAGACCGTCATGAGGCATGAGGTTGCTCAGAAGGCACAGATGACACTTTGGGTACACAGTGATTTTCCTCGGAAACTGGTGCAGACGTGAGCGTCCTCAGATATGTGAAAGGCACACCAGCATTACAGCACTTCAGTGGTGAAAGCCTCGGGTCTACTTGTGACCACCAACTTTGCTGATGGAAACACTGCCCCTTACTTTGAGTGTGCCGCTCAGTCGACATTCGCCTTAGCTGAAGCAGTCTGCTGCACGAGCTCCTGGCAAGGAACGGCAGGCGCACTGTTTCTTTCGAGAAAACTCACTCGTCCTCCCGGGCAATTCCTGCAGGGTGTCCAACATGGGCGCCACCCCGTGCCTTTCGTTCAGTTTTCTCGCCCCAAGCCTCCTGCTTCCAAAGGGGCAAAGAATGCTTTAGCCCTCAGGATCCAGTTTCTACGTGCAAAGCCAGCCTGTGGAGCAGCACCTTCTGCCCAGCTACGAGAGAGCCATGCGACACACTAGGCGCTCCTGTGAGGACCCTTTTGTAAGCAGAGGTTCTGCGCGAGGTGACGTGCCTAGTCACCACAGTGCTTCAGTCAGGCGATGTCGACTTTGGAACTTTCAATCGCCCAGCAGTGCTTCGGGAGAGGGGTCCATCATATCAGGCTGGTTGTAAAGTCACATTTCTGCTCGAGGTGAAGGGTCGTCAGCTTTGAGTTCATACAATCAATGTTACTCTCCGGATATGATTCAGGGCAGCTAATATCTAAGCCGGGAGTGTGACATGCATTGCTCATGACACCGGCCCCCACTCTGTTACCAAGACTGGTTTCCAGAGGTGGAGGTCTGGCTCTCCGCCGGAGCAGGCCGTGTGTTGCCCTGCCCTCTGCATGCACAGAGTGGAGGCCAACGACCCATGTGGCTGGAGCTCACTCAGAAGCCGCAGTTGACACTTTGGGTACACCGTGTTCTTCCATGACCTGGGTCCAGGCGCGAGAGACCCTGCAGTCCTGAGAGGCCTACCAGTGTTAAAGCAGTACCTTCACTAAGGCTTCTCAGACAGAGCTGCACTCCCAACACTTTTCACGGCTCTCGAGGACTTTCCTTTGGCAGCATGCGGGCAGGTTTCCGAACCACTAGCCAAGAAGGCTTTGGGATGAGCTCCTAGCGAGGAACTGCCCACACCCCCTCGTTCTTGCGAGAAAACTCACTCTTCCTCACTTTGCCTCCCCGGGAACTCCTACGGTGAGTACAAGACGGGCAACAGGACCCTTTTTCAGGCAGCTCTGAGCACCCAGCTCTCCGGGTTGCCAACGGGACAGATTTCGCTTTTCTCGTCCGGCCTCCTTTTCACGGTTGCCACACAGCTCATGTAGTTGACGTTCCGGGAACCAAAGGAGGCCCGTGTCACATACTGTACTTCTTCGCTGAAAGCGCTTTGGAAAGCCAGTGTTCCTCCTGAAGTAAATTGCGCGAGCCAGTGAACGCCTTCGTTTCGCCTAGGTCATGGTACATCTCCCGAAGGCCTAGCCACCTTCAGAGGACGACTGCCTATTTCTCCCTCTAGAGGTAAAGTCCTGGTGCTGCTTCAGGGAGCAAGAGGTCAGGTATGAAGTCCGAGAACTCACCGTGTAAGCACGGTGGTTTTCCAAAAGCAGCTCAGGGTTACAAAATGAGGCCCCCTTGCATTGCCCAGAAGCCCCGGTATCAACGTGTTCTTCAGGCTTCCTCTAAGCTCTCCAAATCTAGCTCTCCCATGGAGGAAAAACGTTGTTGCCCAGCCTCCTGCATACAAAACAGTAGAGTCCAAAGACCCATGTGGCTGGATGGTGCTCAGCAGGCACAGATGCCACTTTTGGTACACAGGGACCTTCCTTGGAATACGGTGCAGACGCTCGCATCCTCGGACTTCGAAAGGCACACCCGCATTTACAGCACTTTAGTGGGGAAGGCCTCTTTGAAACTGCTGACTGCGACTCTGCTGGTGGAAACACTGCACCTTACTTTGACTCTGGCGCTCGGCTGACATTCGCCATAGATAAAAGTCCTGTGCTGGATGTGCTCCTAGCAAGGCATTGCAAGCACTCTGTTTCTTTGGGCAAAGTCTCCGTTCCTCCCCGGGTATTCCTGCAGGGTTGAGAAAGTTGGCGACCACAGTGCTTTTCATGAAGCACTGATCATCCAAAACACGGACTTTCCTTGCAACACGCGGGCAAGTTTCCTTATGACTAGCCAAGAAGGCTTTGGGATGAGAACCTAGCAAGGAACGGCACGCACTCCGGTTCTTCCAAGAAAATTCACTCGGCCTCAGGTTACCTCTCAGGGTAATCCTGGGGTGAATAGAAGACCGGCAACAGGACTGTTTCTCAGGCAGCTCTGAGGACACATCTCTCTGCTTTGTCACTGGGGCAAATTGTGCTGTTCCCGTCCCTCTCCACTTTCACGGTTGACACCTAGCTCACGTACCTGAAGTCCACAAGCAGGTGAAAGAGACATGCCACACACATGTGCCCTTCCATGAAAACACTTTGGCAAGCAGGAGTCCTCCTGAGGTGAATGGTGTGAGCCAGTGAATGATCTAGTTTCACCTACATCACCGTGGATCTTGCAAAGGCCTGACAGTCTTCAAAGGCTGAGAGCACATGTCTCCAGCTGGATCTGAAGTCGACGTGATGCATGCGAGGGGAAGACGTCAGCTATGAATTCTGAGAACACTTGCCATGGCGGTGTTTGTTCCAGTGCAGCTCAGGTTTACAAACTGGGGTCCCCTTGCATTGCCCAGAAGACCAGGGAGAAAACTCGTCCTGAGGATTCTTCCATGCTGTGGCTATCTGGCTCCCCGATGGAGGAAACACATTGCTGCCGGGCCTTCTGCATACCAACAGTAGAGCCCAAAGACCGTCATGAGGCATGAGGTTGCTCAGAAGGCACAGATGACACTTTGGGTACACAGTGATTTTCCTCGGAAACTGGTGCAGACGTGAGCGTCCTCAGATATGTGAAAGGCACACCAGCATTACAGCACTTCAGTGGTGAAAGCCTCGGGTCTACTTGTGACCACCAACTTTGCTGATGGAAACACTGCCCCTTACTTTGAGTGTGCCGCTCAGTCGACATTCGCCTTAGCTGAAGCAGTCTGCTGCACGAGCTCCTGGCAAGGAACGGCAGGCGCACTGTTTCTTTCGAGAAAACTCACTCGTCCTCCCGGGCAATTCCTGCAGGGTGTCCAACATGGGCGCCACCCCGTGCCTTTCGTTCAGTTTTCTCGCCCCAAGCCTCCTGCTTCCAAAGGGGCAAAGAATGCTTTAGCCCTCAGGATCCAGTTTCTACGTGCAAAGCCAGCCTGTGGAGCAGCACCTTCTGCCCAGCTACGAGAGAGCCATGCGACACACTAGGCGCTCCTGTGAGGACCCTTTTGTAAGCAGAGGTTCTGCGCGAGGTGACGTGCCTAGTCACCACAGTGCTTCAGTCAGGCGTTGTCGACTTTGGAACTTTCAATCGCCCAGCAGTGCTTCGGGAGAGGGGTCCATCATATCAGGCTGGTTGTAAAGTCACATTTCTGCTCGAGGTGAAGGGTCGTCAGCTTTGAGTTCATACAATCAATGTTACTCTCCGGATATGATTCAGGGCAGCTAATATCTAAGCCGGGAGTGTGACATGCATTGCTCATGACACCGGCCCCCACTCTGTTACCAAGACTGGTTTCCAGAGGTGGAGGTCTGGCTCTCCGCCGGAGCAGGCCGTGTGTTGCCCTGCCCTCTGCATGCACAGAGTGGAGGCCAACGACCCATGTGGCTGGAGCTCACTCAGAAGCCGCAGTTGACACTTTGGGTACACCGTGTTCTTCCATGACCTGGGTCCAGGCGCGAGAGACCCTGCAGTCCTGAGAGGCCTACCAGTGTTAAAGCAGTACCTTCACTAAGGCTTCTCAGACAGAGCTGCACTCCCAACACTTTTCACGGCTCTCGAGGACTTTCCTTTGGCAGCATGCGGGCAGGTTTCCGAACCACTAGCCAAGAAGGCTTTGGGATGAGCTCCTAGCGAGGAACTGCCCACACCCCCTCGTTCTTGCGAGAAAACTCACTCTTCCTCACTTTGCCTCCCCGGGAACTCCTACGGTGAGTACAAGACGGGCAACAGGACCCTTTTTCAGGCAGCTCTGAGCACCCAGCTCTCCGGGTTGCCAACGGGACAGATTTCGCTTTTCTCGTCCGGCCTCCTTTTCACGGTTGCCACACAGCTCATGTAGTTGACGTTCCGGGAACCAAAGGAGGCCCGTGTCACATACTGTACTTCTTCGCTGAAAGCGCTTTGGAAAGCCAGTGTTCCTCCTGAAGTAAATTGCGCGAGCCAGTGAACGCCTTCGTTTCGCCTAGGTCATGGTACATCTCCCGAAGGCCTAGCCACCTTCAGAGGACGACTGCCTATTTCTCCCTCTAGAGGTAAAGTCCTGGTGCTGCTTCAGGGAGCAAGAGGTCAGGTATGAAGTCCGAGAACTCACCGTGTAAGCACGGTGGTTTTCCAAAAGCAGCTCAGGGTTACAAAATGAGGCCCCCTTGCATTGCCCAGAAGCCCCGGTATCAACGTGTTCTTCAGGCTTCCTCTAAGCTCTCCAAATCTAGCTCTCCCATGGAGGAAAAACGTTGTTGCCCAGCCTCCTGCATACAAAACAGTAGAGTCCAAAGACCCATGTGGCTGGATGGTGCTCAGCAGGCACAGATGCCACTTTTGGTACACAGGGACCTTCCTTGGAATACGGTGCAGACGCTCGCATCCTCGGACTTCGAAAGGCACACCCGCATTTACAGCACTTTAGTGGGGAAGGCCTCTTTGAAACTGCTGACTGCGACTCTGCTGGTGGAAACACTGCACCTTACTTTGACTCTGGCGCTCGGCTGACATTCGCCATAGATAAAAGTCCTGTGCTGGATGTGCTCCTAGCAAGGCATTGCAAGCACTCTGTTTCTTTGGGCAAAGTCTCCGTTCCTCCCCGGGTATTCCTGCAGGGTTGAGAAAGTTGGCGACCACAGTGCTTTTCATGAAGCACTGATCATCCAAAACACGGACTTTCCTTGCAACACGCGGGCAAGTTTCCTTATGACTAGCCAAGAAGGCTTTGGGATGAGAACCTAGCAAGGAACGGCACGCACTCCGGTTCTTCCAAGAAAATTCACTCGGCCTCAGGTTACCTCTCAGGGTAATCCTGGGGTGAATAGAAGACCGGCAACAGGACTGTTTCTCAGGCAGCTCTGAGGACACATCTCTCTGCTTTGTCACTGGGGCAAATTGTGCTGTTCCCGTCCCTCTCCACTTTCACGGTTGACACCTAGCTCACGTACCTGAAGTCCACAAGCAGGTGAAAGAGACATGCCACACACATGTGCCCTTCCATGAAAACACTTTGGCAAGCAGGAGTCCTCCTGAGGTGAATGGTGTGAGCCAGTGAATGATCTAGTTTCACCTACATCACCGTGGATCTTGCAAAGGCCTGACAGTCTTCAAAGGCTGAGAGCACATGTCTCCAGCTGGATCTGAAGTCGACGTGATGCATGCGAGGGGAAGACGTCAGCTATGAATTCTGAGAACACTTGCCATGGCGGTGTTTGTTCCAGTGCAGCTCAGGTTTACAAACTGGGGTCCCCTTGCATTGCCCAGAAGACCAGGGAGAAAACTCGTCCTGAGGATTCTTCCATGCTGTGGCTATCTGGCTCCCCGATGGAGGAAACACATTGCTGCCGGGCCTTCTGCATACCAACAGTAGAGCCCAAAGACCGTCATGAGGCATGAGGTTGCTCAGAAGGCACAGATGACACTTTGGGTACACAGTGATTTTCCTCGGAAACTGGTGCAGACGTGAGCGTCCTCAGATATGTGAAAGGCACACCAGCATTACAGCACTTCAGTGGTGAAAGCCTCGGGTCTACTTGTGACCACCAACTTTGCTGATGGAAACACTGCCCCTTACTTTGAGTGTGCCGCTCAGTCGACATTCGCCTTAGCTGAAGCAGTCTGCTGCACGAGCTCCTGGCAAGGAACGGCAGGCGCACTGTTTCTTTCGAGAAAACTCACTCGTCCTCCCGGGCAATTCCTGCAGGGTGTCCAACATGGGCGCCACCCCGTGCCTTTCGTTCAGTTTTCTCGCCCCAAGCCTCCTGCTTCCAAAGGGGCAAAGAATGCTTTAGCCCTCAGGATCCAGTTTCTACGTGCAAAGCCAGCCTGTGGAGCAGCACCTTCTGCCCAGCTACGAGAGAGCCATGCGACACACTAGGCGCTCCTGTGAGGACCCTTTTGTAAGCAGAGGTTCTGCGCGAGGTGACGTGCCTAGTCACCACAGTGCTTCAGTCAGGCGTTGTCGACTTTGGAACTTTCAATCGCCCAGCAGTGCTTCGGGAGAGGGGTCCATCATATCAGGCTGGTTGTAAAGTCACATTTCTGCTCGAGGTGAAGGGTCGTCAGCTTTGAGTTCATACAATCAATGTTACTCTCCGGATATGATTCAGGGCAGCTAATATCTAAGCCGGGAGTGTGACATGCATTGCTCATGACACCGGCCCCCACTCTGTTACCAAGACTGGTTTCCAGAGGTGGAGGTCTGGCTCTCCGCCGGAGCAGGCCGTGTGTTGCCCTGCCCTCTGCATGCACAGAGTGGAGGCCAACGACCCATGTGGCTGGAGCTCACTCAGAAGCCGCAGTTGACACTTTGGGTACACCGTGTTCTTCCATGACCTGGGTCCAGGCGCGAGAGACCCTGCAGTCCTGAGAGGCCTACCAGTGTTAAAGCAGTACCTTCACTAAGGCTTCTCAGACAGAGCTGCACTCCCAACACTTTTCACGGCTCTCGAGGACTTTCCTTTGGCAGCATGCGGGCAGGTTTCCGAACCACTAGCCAAGAAGGCTTTGGGATGAGCTCCTAGCGAGGAACTGCCCACACCCCCTCGTTCTTGCGAGAAAACTCACTCTTCCTCACTTTGCCTCCCCGGGAACTCCTACGGTGAGTACAAGACGGGCAACAGGACCCTTTTTCAGGCAGCTCTGAGCACCCAGCTCTCCGGGTTGCCAACGGGACAGATTTCGCTTTTCTCGTCCGGCCTCCTTTTCACGGTTGCCACACAGCTCATGTAGTTGACGTTCCGGGAACCAAAGGAGGCCCGTGTCACATACTGTACTTCTTCGCTGAAAGCGCTTTGGAAAGCCAGTGTTCCTCCTGAAGTAAATTGCGCGAGCCAGTGAACGCCTTCGTTTCGCCTAGGTCATGGTACATCTCCCGAAGGCCTAGCCACCTTCAGAGGACGACTGCCTATTTCTCCCTCTAGAGGTAAAGTCCTGGTGCTGCTTCAGGGAGCAAGAGGTCAGGTATGAAGTCCGAGAACTCACCGTGTAAGCACGGTGGTTTTCCAAAAGCAGCTCAGGGTTACAAAATGAGGCCCCCTTGCATTGCCCAGAAGCCCCGGTATCAACGTGTTCTTCAGGCTTCCTCTAAGCTCTCCAAATCTAGCTCTCCCATGGAGGAAAAACGTTGTTGCCCAGCCTCCTGCATACAAAACAGTAGAGTCCAAAGACCCATGTGGCTGGATGGTGCTCAGCAGGCACAGATGCCACTTTTGGTACACAGGGACCTTCCTTGGAATACGGTGCAGACGCTCGCATCCTCGGACTTCGAAAGGCACACCCGCATTTACAGCACTTTAGTGGGGAAGGCCTCTTTGAAACTGCTGACTGCGACTCTGCTGGTGGAAACACTGCACCTTACTTTGACTCTGGCGCTCGGCTGACATTCGCCATAGATAAAAGTCCTGTGCTGGATGTGCTCCTAGCAAGGCATTGCAAGCACTCTGTTTCTTTGGGCAAAGTCTCCGTTCCTCCCCGGGTATTCCTGCAGGGTTGAGAAAGTCGGCGACCACAGTGCTTTTCATGAAGCACTGATCATCCAAAACACGGACTTTCCTTGCAACACGCGGGCAAGTTTCCTTATGACTAGCCAAGAAGGCTTTGGGATGAGAACCTAGCAAGGAACGGCACGCACTCCGGTTCTTCCAAGAAAATTCACTCGGCCTCAGGTTACCTCTCAGGGTAATCCTGGGGTGAATAGAAGACCGGCAACAGGACTGTTTCTCAGGCAGCTCTGAGGACACATCTCTCTGCTTTGTCACTGGGGCAAATTGTGCTGTTCCCGTCCCTCTCCACTTTCACGGTTGACACCTAGCTCACGTACCTGAAGTCCACAAGCAGGTGAAAGAGACATGCCACACACATGTGCCCTTCCATGAAAACACTTTGGCAAGCAGGAGTCCTCCTGAGGTGAATGGTGTGAGCCAGTGAATGATCTAGTTTCACCTACATCACCGTGGATCTTGCAAAGGCCTGACAGTCTTCAAAGGCTGAGAGCACATGTCTCCAGCTGGATCTGAAGTCGACGTGATGCATGCGAGGGGAAGACGTCAGCTATGAATTCTGAGAACACTTGCCATGGCGGTGTTTGTTCCAGTGCAGCTCAGGTTTACAAACTGGGGTCCCCTTGCATTGCCCAGAAGACCAGGGAGAAAACTCGTCCTGAGGATTCTTCCATGCTGTGGCTATCTGGCTCCCCGATGGAGGAAACACATTGCTGCCGGGCCTTCTGCATACCAACAGTAGAGCCCAAAGACCGTCATGAGGCATGAGGTTGCTCAGAAGGCACAGATGACACTTTGGGTACACAGTGATTTTCCTCGGAAACTGGTGCAGACGTGAGCGTCCTCAGATATGTGAAAGGCACACCAGCATTACAGCACTTCAGTGGTGAAAGCCTCGGGTCTACTTGTGACCACCAACTTTGCTGATGGAAACACTGCCCCTTACTTTGAGTGTGCCGCTCAGTCGACATTCGCCTTAGCTGAAGCAGTCTGCTGCACGAGCTCCTGGCAAGGAACGGCAGGCGCACTGTTTCTTTCGAGAAAACTCACTCGTCCTCCCGGGCAATTCCTGCAGGGTGTCCAACATGGGCGCCACCCCGTGCCTTTCGTTCAGTTTTCTCGCCCCAAGCCTCCTGCTTCCAAAGGGGCAAAGAATGCTTTAGCCCTCAGGATCCAGTTTCTACGTGCAAAGCCAGCCTGTGGAGCAGCACCTTCTGCCCAGCTACGAGAGAGCCATGCGACACACTAGGCGCTCCTGTGAGGACCCTTTTGTAAGCAGAGGTTCTGCGCGAGGTGACGTGCCTAGTCACCACAGTGCTTCAGTCAGGCGATGTCGGCTTTGGAACTTTCAATCGCCCAGCAGTGCTTCGGGAGAGGGGTCCATCATATCAGACTGGTTGTAAAGTCACATTTCTGCTCGAGGTGAAGGGTCGTCAGCTTTGAGTTCATACAATCAATGTTACTCTCCGGATATGATTCCGGGCAGCTAATATCTAAGCCGGGAGTGTGACATGCATTGCTCATGACACCGGCCCCCACTCTGTTACCAAGACTGGTTTCCAGAGGTGGAGGTCTGGCTCTCCGCCGGAGCAGGCCGTGTGTTGCCCTGCCCTCTGCATGCACAGAGTGGAGGCCAACGACCCATGTGGCTGGAGCTCACTCAGAAGCCGCAGTTGACACTTTGGGTACACCGTGTTCTTCCATGACCTGGGTCCAGGCGCGAGAGACCCTGCAGTCCTGAGAGGCCTACCAGTGTTAAAGCAGTACCTTCACTAAGGCTTCTCAGACAGAGCTGCACTCCCAACACTTTTCACGGCTCTCGAGGACTTTCCTTTGGCAGCATGCGGGCAGGTTTCCGAACCACTAGCCAAGAAGGCTTTGGGATGAGCTCCTAGCGAGGAACTGCCCACACCCCCTCGTTCTTGCGAGAAAACTCACTCTTCCTCACTTTGCCTCCCCGGGAACTCCTACGGTGAGTACAAGACGGGCAACAGGACCCTTTTTCAGGCAGCTCTGAGCTCCCAGCTCTCCGGGTTGCCAACGGGACAGATTTCGCTTTTCTCGTCCGGCCTCCTTTTCACGGTTGCCACACAGCTCATGTAGTTGACGTTCCGGGAACCAAAGGAGGCCCGTGTCACATACTGTACTTCTTCGCTGAAAGCGCTTTGGAAAGCCAGTGTTCCTCCTGAAGTAAATTGCGCGAGCCAGTGAACGCCTTCGTTTCGCCTAGGTCATGGTACATCTCCCGAAGGCCTAGCCACCTTCAGAGGACGACTGCCTATTTCTCCCTCTAGAGGTAAAGTCCTGGTGCTGCTTCAGGGAGCAAGAGGTCAGGTATGAAGTCCGAGAACTCACCGTGTAAGCACGGTGGTTTTCCAAAAGCAGCTCAGGGTTACAAAATGAGGCCCCCTTGCATTGCCCAGAAGCCCCGGTATCAACGTGTTCTTCAGGCTTCCTCTAAGCTCTCCAAATCTAGCTCTCCCATGGAGGAAAAACGTTGTTGCCCAGCCTCCTGCATACAAAACAGTAGAGTCCAAAGACCCATGTGGCTGGATGGTGCTCAGCAGGCACAGATGCCACTTTTGGTACACAGGGACCTTCCTTGGAATACGGTGCAGACGCTCGCATCCTCGGACTTTGAAAGGCACACCCGCATTTACAGCACTTTAGTGGGGAAGGCCTCTTTGAAACTGCTGACTGCGACTCTGCTGGTGGAAACACTGCACCTTACTTTGACTCTGGCGCTCGGCTGACATTCGCCATAGATAAAAGTCCTGTGCTGGATGTGCTCCTAGCAAGGCATTGCAAGCACTCTGTTTCTTTGGGCAAAGTCTCCGTTCCTCCCCGGGTATTCCTGCAGGGTTGAGAAAGTCGGCGACCACAGTGCTTTTCATGAAGCACTGATCATCCAAAACACGGACTTTCCTTGCAACACGCGGGCAAGTTTCCTTATGACTAGCCAAGAAGGCTTTGGGATGAGAACCTAGCAAGGAACGGCACGCACTCCGGTTCTTCCAAGAAAATTCACTCGGCCTCAGGTTACCTCTCAGGGTAATCCTGGGGTGAATAGAAGACCGGCAACAGGACTGTTTCTCAGGCAGCTCTGAGGACACATCTCTCTGCTTTGTCACTGGGGCAAATTGTGCTGTTCCCGTCCCTCTCCACTTTCACGGTTGACACCTAGCTCACGTACCTGAAGTCCACAAGCAGGTGAAAGAGACATGCCACACACATGTGCCCTTCCATGAAAACACTTTGGCAAGCAGGAGTCCTCCTGAGGTGAATGGTGTGAGCCAGTGAATGATCTAGTTTCACCTACATCACCGTGGATCTTGCAAAGGCCTGACAGTCTTCAAAGGCTGAGAGCACATGTCTCCAGCTGGATCTGAAGTCGACGTGATGCATGCGAGGGGAAGACGTCAGCTATGAATTCTGAGAACACTTGCCATGGCGGTGTTTGTTCCAGTGCAGCTCAGGTTTACAAACTGGGGTCCCCTTGCATTGCCCAGAAGACCAGGGAGAAAACTCGTCCTGAGGATTCTTCCATGCTGTGGCTATCTGGCTCCCCGATGGAGGAAACACATTGCTGCCGGGCCTTCTGCATACCAACAGTAGAGCCCAAAGACCGTCATGAGGCATGAGGTTGCTCAGAAGGCACAGATGACACTTTGGGTACACAGTGATTTTCCTCGGAAACTGGTGCAGACGTGAGCGTCCTCAGATATGTGAAAGGCACACCAGCATTACAGCACTTCAGTGGTGAAAGCCTCGGGTCTACTTGTGACCACCAACTTTGCTGATGGAAACACTGCCCCTTACTTTGAGTGTGCCGCTCAGTCGACATTCGCCTTAGCTGAAGCAGTCTGCTGCACGAGCTCCTGGCAAGGAACGGCAGGCGCACTGTTTCTTTCGAGAAAACTCACTCGTCCTCCCGGGCAATTCCTGCAGGGTGTCCAACATGGGCGCCACCCCGTGCCTTTCGTTCAGTTTTCTCGCCCCAAGCCTCCTGCTTCCAAAGGGGCAAAGAATGCTTTAGCCCTCAGGATCCAGTTTCTACGTGCAAAGCCAGCCTGTGGAGCAGCACCTTCTGCCCAGCTACGAGAGAGCCATGCGACACACTAGGCGCTCCTGTGAGGACCCTTTTGTAAGCAGAGGTTCTGCGCGAGGTGACGTGCCTAGTCACCACAGTGCTTCAGTCAGGCGATGTCGGCTTTGGAACTTTCAATCGCCCAGCAGTGCTTCGGGAGAGGGGTCCATCATATCAGACTGGTTGTAAAGTCACATTTCTGCTCGAGGTGAAGGGTCGTCAGCTTTGAGTTCATACAATCAATGTTACTCTCCGGATATGATTCCGGGCAGCTAATATCTAAGCCGGGAGTGTGACATGCATTGCTCATGACACCGGCCCCCACTCTGTTACCAAGACTGGTTTCCAGAGGTGGAGGTCTGGCTCTCCGCCGGAGCAGGCCGTGTGTTGCCCTGCCCTCTGCATGCACAGAGTGGAGGCCAACGACCCATGTGGCTGGAGCTCACTCAGAAGCCGCAGTTGACACTTTGGGTACACCGTGTTCTTCCATGACCTGGGTCCAGGCGCGAGAGACCCTGCAGTCCTGAGAGGCCTACCAGTGTTAAAGCAGTACCTTCACTAAGGCTTCTCAGACAGAGCTGCACTCCCAACACTTTTCACGGCTCTCGAGGACTTTCCTTTGGCAGCATGCGGGCAGGTTTCCGAACCACTAGCCAAGAAGGCTTTGGGATGAGCTCCTAGCGAGGAACTGCCCACACCCCCTCGTTCTTGCGAGAAAACTCACTCTTCCTCACTTTGCCTCCCCGGGAACTCCTACGGTGAGTACAAGACGGGCAACAGGACCCTTTTTCAGGCAGCTCTGAGCTCCCAGCTCTCCGGGTTGCCAACGGGACAGATTTCGCTTTTCTCGTCCGGCCTCCTTTTCACGGTTGCCACACAGCTCATGTAGTTGACGTTCCGGGAACCAAAGGAGGCCCGTGTCACATACTGTACTTCTTCGCTGAAAGCGCTTTGGAAAGCCAGTGTTCCTCCTGAAGTAAATTGCGCGAGCCAGTGAACGCCTTCGTTTCGCCTAGGTCATGGTACATCTCCCGAAGGCCTAGCCACCTTCAGAGGACGACTGCCTATTTCTCCCTCTAGAGGTAAAGTCCTGGTGCTGCTTCAGGGAGCAAGAGGTCAGGTATGAAGTCCGAGAACTCACCGTGTAAGCACGGTGGTTTTCCAAAAGCAGCTCAGGGTTACAAAATGAGGCCCCCTTGCATTGCCCAGAAGCCCCGGTATCAACGTGTTCTTCAGGCTTCCTCTAAGCTCTCCAAATCTAGCTCTCCCATGGAGGAAAAACGTTGTTGCCCAGCCTCCTGCATACAAAACAGTAGAGTCCAAAGACCCATGTGGCTGGATGGTGCTCAGCAGGCACAGATGCCACTTTTGGTACACAGGGACCTTCCTTGGAATACGGTGCAGACGCTCGCATCCTCGGACTTTGAAAGGCACACCCGCATTTACAGCACTTTAGTGGGGAAGGCCTCTTTGAAACTGCTGACTGCGACTCTGCTGGTGGAAACACTGCACCTTACTTTGACTCTGGCGCTCGGCTGACATTCGCCATAGATAAAAGTCCTGTGCTGGATGTGCTCCTAGCAAGGCATTGCAAGCACTCTGTTTCTTTGGGCAAAGTCTCCGTTCCTCCCCGGGTATTCCTGCAGGGTTGAGAAAGTCGGCGACCACAGTGCTTTTCATGAAGCACTGATCATCCAAAACACGGACTTTCCTTGCAACACGCGGGCAAGTTTCCTTATGACTAGCCAAGAAGGCTTTGGGATGAGAACCTAGCAAGGAACGGCACGCACTCCGGTTCTTCCAAGAAAATTCACTCGGCCTCAGGTTACCTCTCAGGGTAATCCTGGGGTGAATAGAAGACCGGCAACAGGACTGTTTCTCAGGCAGCTCTGAGGACACATCTCTCTGCTTTGTCACTGGGGCAAATTGTGCTGTTCCCGTCCCTCTCCACTTTCACGGTTGACACCTAGCTCACGTACCTGAAGTCCACAAGCAGGTGAAAGAGACATGCCACACACATGTGCCCTTCCATGAAAACACTTTGGCAAGCAGGAGTCCTCCTGAGGTGAATGGTGTGAGCCAGTGAATGATCTAGTTTCACCTACATCACCGTGGATCTTGCAAAGGCCTGACAGTCTTCAAAGGCTGAGAGCACATGTCTCCAGCTGGATCTGAAGTCGACGTGATGCATGCGAGGGGAAGACGTCAGCTATGAATTCTGAGAACACTTGCCATGGCGGTGTTTGTTCCAGTGCAGCTCAGGTTTACAAACTGGGGTCCCCTTGCATTGCCCAGAAGACCAGGGAGAAAACTCGTCCTGAGGATTCTTCCATGCTGTGGCTATCTGGCTCCCCGATGGAGGAAACACATTGCTGCCGGGCCTTCTGCATACCAACAGTAGAGCCCAAAGACCGTCATGAGGCATGAGGTTGCTCAGAAGGCACAGATGACACTTTGGGTACACAGTGATTTTCCTCGGAAACTGGTGCAGACGTGAGCGTCCTCAGATATGTGAAAGGCACACCAGCATTACAGCACTTCAGTGGTGAAAGCCTCGGGTCTACTTGTGACCACCAACTTTGCTGATGGAAACACTGCCCCTTACTTTGAGTGTGCCGCTCAGTCGACATTCGCCTTAGCTGAAGCAGTCTGCTGCACGAGCTCCTGGCAAGGAACGGCAGGCGCACTGTTTCTTTCGAGAAAACTCACTCGTCCTCCCGGGCAATTCCTGCAGGGTGTCCAACATGGGCGCCACCCCGTGCCTTTCGTTCAGTTTTCTCGCCCCAAGCCTCCTGCTTCCAAAGGGGCAAAGAATGCTTTAGCCCTCAGGATCCAGTTTCTACGTGCAAAGCCAGCCTGTGGAGCAGCACCTTCTGCCCAGCTACGAGAGAGCCATGCGACACACTAGGCGCTCCTGTGAGGACCCTTTTGTAAGCAGAGGTTCTGCGCGAGGTGACGTGCCTAGTCACCACAGTGCTTCAGTCAGGCGATGTCGGCTTTGGAACTTTCAATCGCCCAGCAGTGCTTCGGGAGAGGGGTCCATCATATCAGACTGGTTGTAAAGTCACATTTCTGCTCGAGGTGAAGGGTCGTCAGCTTTGAGTTCATACAATCAATGTTACTCTCCGGATATGATTCCGGGCAGCTAATATCTAAGCCGGGAGTGTGACATGCATTGCTCATGACACCGGCCCCCACTCTGTTACCAAGACTGGTTTCCAGAGGTGGAGGTCTGGCTCTCCGCCGGAGCAGGCCGTGTGTTGCCCTGCCCTCTGCATGCACAGAGTGGAGGCCAACGACCCATGTGGCTGGAGCTCACTCAGAAGCCGCAGTTGACACTTTGGGTACACCGTGTTCTTCCATGACCTGGGTCCAGGCGCGAGAGACCCTGCAGTCCTGAGAGGCCTACCAGTGTTAAAGCAGTACCTTCACTAAGGCTTCTCAGACAGAGCTGCACTCCCAACACTTTTCACGGCTCTCGAGGACTTTCCTTTGGCAGCATGCGGGCAGGTTTCCGAACCACTAGCCAAGAAGGCTTTGGGATGAGCTCCTAGCGAGGAACTGCCCACACCCCCTCGTTCTTGCGAGAAAACTCACTCTTCCTCACTTTGCCTCCCCGGGAACTCCTACGGTGAGTACAAGACGGGCAACAGGACCCTTTTTCAGGCAGCTCTGAGCTCCCAGCTCTCCGGGTTGCCAACGGGACAGATTTCGCTTTTCTCGTCCGGCCTCCTTTTCACGGTTGCCACACAGCTCATGTAGTTGACGTTCCGGGAACCAAAGGAGGCCCGTGTCACATACTGTACTTCTTCGCTGAAAGCGCTTTGGAAAGCCAGTGTTCCTCCTGAAGTAAATTGCGCGAGCCAGTGAACGCCTTCGTTTCGCCTAGGTCATGGTACATCTCCCGAAGGCCTAGCCACCTTCAGAGGACGACTGCCTATTTCTCCCTCTAGAGGTAAAGTCCTGGTGCTGCTTCAGGGAGCAAGAGGTCAGGTATGAAGTCCGAGAACTCACCGTGTAAGCACGGTGGTTTTCCAAAAGCAGCTCAGGGTTACAAAATGAGGCCCCCTTGCATTGCCCAGAAGCCCCGGTATCAACGTGTTCTTCAGGCTTCCTCTAAGCTCTCCAAATCTAGCTCTCCCATGGAGGAAAAACGTTGTTGCCCAGCCTCCTGCATACAAAACAGTAGAGTCCAAAGACCCATGTGGCTGGATGGTGCTCAGCAGGCACAGATGCCACTTTTGGTACACAGGGACCTTCCTTGGAATACGGTGCAGACGCTCGCATCCTCGGACTTTGAAAGGCACACCCGCATTTACAGCACTTTAGTGGGGAAGGCCTCTTTGAAACTGCTGACTGCGACTCTGCTGGTGGAAACACTGCACCTTACTTTGACTCTGGCGCTCGGCTGACATTCGCCATAGATAAAAGTCCTGTGCTGGATGTGCTCCTAGCAAGGCATTGCAAGCACTCTGTTTCTTTGGGCAAAGTCTCCGTTCCTCCCCGGGTATTCCTGCAGGGTTGAGAAAGTTGGCGACCACAGTGCTTTTCATGAAGCACTGATCATCCAAAACACGGACTTTCCTTGCAACACGCGGGCAAGTTTCCTTATGACTAGCCAAGAAGGCTTTGGGATGAGAACCTAGCAAGGAACGGCACGCACTCCGGTTCTTCCAAGAAAATTCACTCGGCCTCAGGTTACCTCTCAGGGTAATCCTGGGGTGAATAGAAGACCGGCAACAGGACTGTTTCTCAGGCAGCTCTGAGGACACATCTCTCTGCTTTGTCACTGGGGCAAATTGTGCTGTTCCCGTCCCTCTCCACTTTCACGGTTGACACCTAGCTCATGTACCTGAAGTCCACAAGCAGGTGAAAGAGACATGCCACACACATGTGCCCTTCCATGAAAACACTTTGGCAAGCAGGAGTCCTCCTGAGGTGAATGGTGTGAGCCAGTGAATGATCTAGTTTCACCTACATCACCGTGGATCTTGCAAAGGCCTGACAGTCTTCAAAGGCTGAGAGCACATGTCTCCAGCTGGATCTGAAGTCGACGTGATGCATGCGAGGGGAAGACGTCAGCTATGAATTCTGAGAACACTTGCCATGGCGGTGTTTGTTCCAGTGCAGCTCAGGTTTACAAACTGGGGTCCCCTTGCATTGCCCAGAAGACCAGGGAGAAAACTCGTCCTGAGGATTCTTCCATGCTGTGGCTATCTGGCTCCCCGATGGAGGAAACACATTGCTGCCGGGCCTTCTGCATACCAACAGTAGAGCCCAAAGACCGTCATGAGGCATGAGGTTGCTCAGAAGGCACAGATGACACTTTGGGTACACAGTGATTTTCCTCGGAAACTGGTGCAGACGTGAGCGTCCTCAGATATGTGAAAGGCACACCAGCATTACAGCACTTCAGTGGTGAAAGCCTCGGGTCTACTTGTGACCACCAACTTTGCTGATGGAAACACTGCCCCTTACTTTGAGTGTGCCGCTCAGTCGACATTCGCCTTAGCTGAAGCAGTCTGCTGCACGAGCTCCTGGCAAGGAACGGCAGGCGCACTGTTTCTTTCGAGAAAACTCACTCGTCCTCCCGGGCAATTCCTGCAGGGTGTCCAACATGGGCGCCACCCCGTGCCTTTCGTTCAGTTTTCTCGCCCCAAGCCTCCTGCTTCCAAAGGGGCAAAGAATGCTTTAGCCCTCAGGATCCAGTTTCTACGTGCAAAGCCAGCCTGTGGAGCAGCACCTTCTGCCCAGCTACGAGAGAGCCATGCGACACACTAGGCGCTCCTGTGAGGACCCTTTTGTAAGCAGAGGTTCTGCGCGAGGTGACGTGCCTAGTCACCACAGTGCTTCAGTCAGGCGATGTCGGCTTTGGAACTTTCAATCGCCCAGCAGTGCTTCGGGAGAGGGGTCCATCATATCAGACTGGTTGTAAAGTCACATTTCTGCTCGAGGTGAAGGGTCGTCAGCTTTGAGTTCATACAATCAATGTTACTCTCCGGATATGATTCCGGGCAGCTAATATCTAAGCCGGGAGTGTGACATGCATTGCTCATGACACCGGCCCCCACTCTGTTACCAAGACTGGTTTCCAGAGGTGGAGGTCTGGCTCTCCGCCGGAGCAGGCCGTGTGTTGCCCTGCCCTCTGCATGCACAGAGTGGAGGCCAACGACCCATGTGGCTGGAGCTCACTCAGAAGCCGCAGTTGACACTTTGGGTACACCGTGTTCTTCCATGACCTGGGTCCAGGCGCGAGAGACCCTGCAGTCCTGAGAGGCCTACCAGTGTTAAAGCAGTACCTTCACTAAGGCTTCTCAGACAGAGCTGCACTCCCAACACTTTTCACGGCTCTCGAGGACTTTCCTTTGGCAGCATGCGGGCAGGTTTCCGAACCACTAGCCAAGAAGGCTTTGGGATGAGCTCCTAGCGAGGAACTGCCCACACCCCCTCGTTCTTGCGAGAAAACTCACTCTTCCTCACTTTGCCTCCCCGGGAACTCCTACGGTGAGTACAAGACGGGCAACAGGACCCTTTTTCAGGCAGCTCTGAGCTCCCAGCTCTCCGGGTTGCCAACGGGACAGATTTCGCTTTTCTCGTCCGGCCTCCTTTTCACGGTTGCCACACAGCTCATGTAGTTGACGTTCCGGGAACCAAAGGAGGCCCGTGTCACATACTGTACTTCTTCGCTGAAAGCGCTTTGGAAAGCCAGTGTTCCTCCTGAAGTAAATTGCGCGAGCCAGTGAACGCCTTCGTTTCGCCTAGGTCATGGTACATCTCCCGAAGGCCTAGCCACCTTCAGAGGACGACTGCCTATTTCTCCCTCTAGAGGTAAAGTCCTGGTGCTGCTTCAGGGAGCAAGAGGTCAGGTATGAAGTCCGAGAACTCACCGTGTAAGCACGGTGGTTTTCCAAAAGCAGCTCGGGGTTACAAAATGAGGCCCCCTTGCATTGCCCAGAAGCCCCGGTATCAACGTGTTCTTCAGGCTTCCTCTAAGCTCTCCAAATCTAGCTCTCCCATGGAGGAAAAACGTTGTTGCCCAGCCTCCTGCATACAAAACAGTAGAGTCCAAAGACCCATGTGGCTGGATGGTGCTCAGCAGGCACAGATGCCACTTTTGGTACACAGGGACCTTCCTTGGAATACGGTGCAGACGCTCGCATCCTCGGACTTTGAAAGGCACACCCGCATTTACAGCACTTTAGTGGGGAAGGCCTCTTTGAAACTGCTGACTGCGACTCTGCTGGTGGAAACACTGCACCTTACTTTGACTCTGGCGCTCGGCTGACATTCGCCATAGATAAAAGTCCTGTGCTGGATGTGCTCCTAGCAAGGCATTGCAAGCACTCTGTTTCTTTGGGCAAAGTCTCCGTTCCTCCCCGGGTATTCCTGCAGGGTTGAGAAAGTTGGCGACCACAGTGCTTTTCATGAAGCACTGATCATCCAAAACACGGACTTTCCTTGCAACACGCGGGCAAGTTTCCTTATGACTAGCCAAGAAGGCTTTGGGATGAGAACCTAGCAAGGAACGGCACGCACTCCGGTTCTTCCAAGAAAATTCACTCGGCCTCAGGTTACCTCTCAGGGTAATCCTGGGGTGAATAGAAGACCGGCAACAGGACTGTTTCTCAGGCAGCTCTGAGGACACATCTCTCTGCTTTGTCACTGGGGCAAATTGTGCTGTTCCCGTCCCTCTCCACTTTCACGGTTGACACCTAGCTCATGTACCTGAAGTCCACAAGCAGGTGAAAGAGACATGCCACACACATGTGCCCTTCCATGAAAACACTTTGGCAAGCAGGAGTCCTCCTGAGGTGAATGGTGTGAGCCAGTGAATGATCTAGTTTCACCTACATCACCGTGGATCTTGCAAAGGCCTGACAGTCTTCAAAGGCTGAGAGCACATGTCTCCAGCTGGATCTGAAGTCGACGTGATGCATGCGAGGGGAAGACGTCAGCTATGAATTCTGAGAACACTTGCCATGGCGGTGTTTGTTCCAGTGCAGCTCAGGTTTACAAACTGGGGTCCCCTTGCATTGCCCAGAAGACCAGGGAGAAAACTCGTCCTGAGGATTCTTCCATGCTGTGGCTATCTGGCTCCCCGTTGGAGGAAACACATTGCTGCCGGGCCTTCTGCATACCAACAGTAGAGCCCAAAGACCGTCATGAGGCATGAGGTTGCTCAGAAGGCACAGATGACACTTTGGGTACACAGTGATTTTCCTCGGAAACTGGTGCAGACGTGAGCGTCCTCAGATATGTGAAAGGCACACCAGCATTACAGCACTTCAGTGGTGAAAGCCTCGGGTCTACTTGTGACCACCAACTTTGCTGATGGAAACACTGCCCCTTACTTTGAGTGTGCCGCTCAGTCGACATTCGCCTTAGCTGAAGCAGTCTGCTGCACGAGCTCCTGGCAAGGAACGGCAGGCGCACTGTTTCTTTCGAGAAAACTCACTCGTCCTCCCGGGCAATTCCTGCAGGGTGTCCAACATGGGCGCCACCCCGTGCCTTTCGTTCAGTTTTCTCGCCCCAAGCCTCCTGCTTCCAAAGGGGCAAAGAATGCTTTAGCCCTCAGGATCCAGTTTCTACGTGCAAAGCCAGCCTGTGGAGCAGCACCTTCTGCCCAGCTACGAGAGAGCCATGCGACACACTAGGCGCTCCTGTGAGGACCCTTTTGTAAGCAGAGGTTCTGCGCGAGGTGACGTGCCTAGTCACCACAGTGCTTCAGTCAGGCGATGTCGACTTTGGAACTTTCAATCGCCCAGCAGTGCTTCGGGAGAGGGGTCCATCATATCAGACTGGTTGTAAAGTCACATTTCTGCTCGAGGTGAAGGGTCGTCAGCTTTGAGTTCATACAATCAATGTTACTCTCCGGATATGATTCCGGGCAGCTAATATCTAAGCCGGGAGTGTGACATGCATTGCTCATGACACCGGGCCCCACTCTGTTACCAAGACTGGTTTCCAGAGGTGGAGGTCTGGCTCTCCGCCGGAGCAGGCCGTGTGTTGCCCTGCCCTCTGCATGCACAGAGTGGAGGCCAACGACCCATGTGGCTGGAGCTCACTCAGAAGCCGCAGTTGACACTTTGGGTACACCGTGTTCTTCCATGACCTGGGTCCAGGCGCGAGAGACCCTGCAGTCCTGAGAGGCCTACCAGTGTTAAAGCAGTACCTTCACTAAGGCTTCTCAGACAGAGCTGCACTCCCAACACTTTTCACGGCTCTCGAGGACTTTCCTTTGGCAGCATGCGGGCAGGTTTCCGAACCACTAGCCAAGAAGGCTTTGGGATGAGCTCCTAGCGAGGAACTGCCCACACCCCCTCGTTCTTGCGAGAAAACTCACTCTTCCTCACTTTGCCTCCCCGGGAACTCCTACGGTGAGTACAAGACGGGCAACAGGACCCTTTTTCAGGCAGCTCTGAGCACCCAGCTCTCCGGGTTGCCAACGGGACAGATTTCGCTTTTCTCGTCCGGCCTCCTTTTCACGGTTGCCACACAGCTCATGTAGTTGACGTTCCGGGAACCAAAGGAGGCCCGTGTCACATACTGTACTTCTTCGCTGAAAGCGCTTTGGAAAGCCAGTGTTCCTCCTGAAGTAAATTGCGCGAGCCAGTGAACGCCTTCGTTTCGCCTAGGTCATGGTACATCTCCCGAAGGCCTAGCCACCTTCAGAGGACGACTGCCTATTTCTCCCTCTAGAGGTAAAGTCCTGGTGCTGCTTCAGGGAGCAAGAGGTCAGGTATGAAGTCCGAGAACTCACCGT
>NW_026871534.1:0-105943 GCF_028564815.1 Eubalaena glacialis
CCTAACCCTAACCCTAACCCCTACCCTGCGCCGTACCCTCACCCGTACCCTATCCCATACCCTAAGCCGTACCCTAACCCTAACACTAACCCTAACCCTAACCCTAACCCTAACCCTAAACTACCCTTGACTGCTTTTGCCTCCATTAGATTTCCTAAGCACTAGTGTTTTAAGGAACAGGTTAAAAGGAAAATCCTAACGTGATTTTTTTATAATGTGTTTATTCTTTATCTTATCCTAGTGACTAAAATCTTCTCCATGGCTGGACCCCAAATAATATTCCTTTACGTGCTAAGTGGTATCTAGAGAGTGGGATAGGTTTAATAAATACCCTAATCCTAACGTGTACCCTAACCCTAACCCATACCCTAACCCTAACGCGTACCCTAACCCTAACCCAAACCCTAACCCTAACACGTACGCTAATCCTAACCCGTACCCTAAACCAATCCCTAACCCTAAAACTAACCCTAACCCTAACCCTAACCCTAACCCATACCCTACGCCGTACCCTAACCCGTACCCTAACCCGTACCCTAAGCCGTACCTTAACCCTAACCCTAACCCTAACCCATATGCTACGCCGTACCCTCACCCGTACCCTAACCCGTATCCTAAGCCGTACCCTAACCCTAACCCTAACCCTAACCTATACCCTACGCCGTACCCTCACCCGTACCCTAACCCGTACCCTAAGCCGTACCCTAACCCTAACCAATACCCTACGCAGTACCCTCACCCGTACCCTCACCCATACCCTAAGCCGTACCCTAACCCTAACCCTAACCCTAACCCTAACCCTAACCCCTACCCTACGCCGTACCCTCACCCGTACCCTATCCCATACCCTAAGCCGTACCCTAACCCTAACCCTAACCCTAACCCTAACCCTAACCCTAAACTACCCTTGACTGCTTTTGCCTCCATTAGATTTCCTAACCACTAGTGTTTTAAGGAACAGGTTAAAAAGAAAATCCTAATGTGATTTTTTTATAATGTGTTTATTCTTTATCTTATCCTAGTGACTAAAATCTTCTCCATGGCTGGACCCCAAATAATATTCCTTTACGTGCTAAGTGGTATCTAGAGAGTGGGATAGGTTTAATAAATACCCTAATCCTAACGTGTACCCTAACCCTAACCCATACCCTAACCCTAACGCGTACCCTAACCCTAACCCAAACCCTAACCCTAACACGTACGCTAATCCTAACCCGTACCCTAAACCAATCCCTAACCCTAAAACTAACCCTAACCCTAACCCTAACCCATACCCTACGCCGTACCCTCACCCGTACCCTAAGCCGTACCCTAACCCTAACCCTAACCCTAACACATACGCTACGCCGTAGCCTCACCCGTACCCTAACCCGTATCCTAAGCCGTACCCTAACCCTAACCCTAACCCTAACCTATACCCTACGCCGTACCCTCACCTGTACCCTAACCCGTACCCTAAGCCGTACCCTAACCCTAACCCTAACCCTAACCCTAACCCTAACCCCTACCCTACGCCGTACCCTAACCCGTACCCTAACCCGTATCCTAAGCCGTACCCTAACCCTAACCAATACCCTACGCAGTACCCTCACCCGTACCCTCACCCGTACCCTAAGCCGTACCCTAACCCTAACCCTAACCCTAACCCCTACCCTACGCCGTACCCTCACCCGTACCCTATCCCATACCCTAAGCCGTACCCTAACCCTAACCCTAACCCTAACCCTAACCCTAACCCTAACCCTAAACTACCCTTGACTGCTTTTGCCTCCATTAGATTTCCTAAGCACTAGTGTTTTAAGGAACAGGTTAAAAGGAAAATCCTAACGTGATTTTTTTATAATGTGTTTATTCTTTATCTTATCCTAGTGACTAAAATCTTCTCCATGGCTGGACCCCAAATAATATTCCTTTACGTGCTAAGTGGTATCTAGAGAGTGGGATAGGTTTAATAAATACCCTAATCCTAACGTGTACCCTAACCCTAACCCATACCCTAACCCTAACGCGTACCCTAACCCTAACCCAAACCCTAACCCTAACACGTACGCTAATCCTAACCCGTACCCTAAACCAATCCCTAACCCTAAAACTAACCCTAACCCTAACCCTAACCCTAACCCATACCCTACGCCGTACCCTCCCCGTACCCTAAGCCGTACCCTAACCCTAACCCTAAGCCTAACCCATACGCTACGCCGTAGCCTCACCCGTACCCTAACCCGTATCCTAAGCCGTACCCTAACCCTAACCCTAACCTATACCCTACGCCGTACCCTCACCTGTACCCTAACCCGTACCCTAAGCCGTACCCTAACCCTAACCCTAACCCTAACCCTAACCCTAACCCCTACCCTACGCCGTACCCTAACCCGTACGCTAACCCGTATCCTAAGCCGTACCCTAACCCTAACCAATACCCTACGCAGTACCCTCACCCGTACCCTCACCCGTACCCTAAGCCGTACCCTAAGCCGTACCCTAACCCTAACCCTAACCCTAACCCTAACCCTAACCCCTACCCTGCGCCGTACCCTCACCCGTACCCTATCCCATACCCTAAGCCGTACCCTAACCCTAACACTAACCCTAACCCTAACCCTAACCCTAACCCTAAACTACCCTTGACTGCTTTTGCCTCCATTAGATTTCCTAAGCACTAGTGTTTTAAGGAACAGGTTAAAAGGAAAATCCTAACGTGATTTTTTTATAATGTGTTTATTCTTTATCTTATCCTAGTGACTAAAATCTTCTCCATGGCTGGACCCCAAATAATATTCCTTTACGTGCTAAGTGGTATCTAGAGAGTGGGATAGGTTTAATAAATACCCTAATCCTAACGTGTACCCTAACCCTAACCCATACCCTAACCCTAACGCGTACCCTAACCCTAACCCAAACCCTAACCCTAACACGTACGCTAATCCTAACCCGTACCCTAAACCAATCCCTAACCCTAAAACTAACCCTAACCCTAACCCTAACCCTAACCCATACCCTACGCCGTACCCTAACCCGTACCCTAACCCGTACCCTAAGCCGTACCTTAACCCTAACCCTAACCCTAACCCATATGCTACGCCGTACCCTCACCCGTACCCTAACCCGTATCCTAAGCCGTATCCTAACCCTAACCCTAACCCTAACCTATACCCTACGCCGTACCCTCACCCGTACCCTAACCCGTACCCTAAGCCGTACCCTAACCCTAACCAATACCCTACGCAGTACCCTCACCCGTACCCTCACCCATACCCTAAGCCGTACCCTAACCCTAACCCTAACCCTAACCCTAACCCTAACCCCTACCCTACGCCGTACCCTCACCCGTACCCTATCCCATACCCTAAGCCGTACCCTAACCCTAACCCTAACCCTAACCCTAACCCTAACCCTAAACTACCCTTGACTGCTTTTGCCTCCATTAGATTTCCTAACCACTAGTGTTTTAAGGAACAGGTTAAAAAGAAAATCCTAATGTGATTTTTTTATAATGTGTTTATTCTTTATCTTATCCTAGTGACTAAAATCTTCTCCATGGCTGGACCCCAAATAATATTCCTTTACGTGCTAAGTGGTATCTAGAGAGTGGGATAGGTTTAATAAATACCCTAATCCTAACGTGTACCCTAACCCTAACCCATACCCTAACCCTAACGCGTACCCTAACCCTAACCCAAACCCTAACCCTAACACGTACGCTAATCCTAACCCGTACCCTAAACCAATCCCTAACCCTAAAACTAACCCTAACCCTAACCCTAACCCATACCCTACGCCGTACCCTCACCCGTACCCTAAGCCGTACCCTAACCCTAACCCTAACCCTAACACATACGCTACGCCGTAGCCTCACCCGTACCCTAACCCGTATCCTAAGCCGTACCCTAACCCTAACCCTAACCCTAACCTATACCCTACGCCGTACCCTCACCTGTACCCTAACCCGTACCCTAAGCCGTACCCTAACCCTAACCCTAACCCTAACCCTAACCCTAACCCCTACCCTACGCCGTACCCTAACCCGTACCCTAACCCGTATCCTAAGCCGTACCCTAACCCTAACCAATACCCTACGCAGTACCCTCACCCGTACCCTCACCCGTACCCTAAGCCGTACCCTAACCCTAACCCTAACCCTAACCCCTACCCTACGCCGTACCCTCACCCGTACCCTATCCCATACCCTAAGCCGTACCCTAACCCTAACCCTAACCCTAACCCTAACCCTAACCCTAACCCTAAACTACCCTTGACTGCTTTTGCCTCCATTAGATTTCCTAAGCACTAGTGTTTTAAGGAACAGGTTAAAAGGAAAATCCTAACGTGATTTTTTTATAATGTGTTTATTCTTTATCTTATCCTAGTGACTAAAATCTTCTCCATGGCTGGACCCCAAATAATATTCCTTTACGTGCTAAGTGGTATCTAGAGAGTGGGATAGGTTTAATAAATACCCTAATCCTAACGTGTACCCTAACCCTAACCCATACCCTAACCCTAACGCGTACCCTAACCCTAACCCAAACCCTAACCCTAACACGTACGCTAATCCTAACCCGTACCCTAAACCAATCCCTAACCCTAAAACTAACCCTAACCCTAACCCTAACCCTAACCCATACCCTACGCCGTACCCTCCCCGTACCCTAAGCCGTACCCTAACCCTAACCCTAAGCCTAACCCATACGCTACGCCGTAGCCTCACCCGTACCCTAACCCGTATCCTAAGCCGTACCCTAACCCTAACCCTAACCTATACCCTACGCCGTACCCTCACCTGTACCCTAACCCGTACCCTAAGCCGTACCCTAACCCTAACCCTAACCCTAACCCTAACCCTAACCCCTACCCTACGCCGTACCCTAACCCGTACGCTAACCCGTATCCTAAGCCGTACCCTAACCCTAACCAATACCCTACGCAGTACCCTCACCCGTACCCTCACCCGTACCCTAAGCCGTACCCTAAGCCGTACCCTAACCCTAACCCTAACCCTAACCCTAACCCTAACCCCTACCCTGCGCCGTACCCTCACCCGTACCCTATCCCATACCCTAAGCCGTACCCTAACCCTAACACTAACCCTAACCCTAACCCTAACCCTAACCCTAAACTACCCTTGACTGCTTTTGCCTCCATTAGATTTCCTAAGCACTAGTGTTTTAAGGAACAGGTTAAAAGGAAAATCCTAACGTGATTTTTTTATAATGTGTTTATTCTTTATCTTATCCTAGTGACTAAAATCTTCTCCATGGCTGGACCCCAAATAATATTCCTTTACGTGCTAAGTGGTATCTAGAGAGTGGGATAGGTTTAATAAATACCCTAATCCTAACGTGTACCCTAACCCTAACCCATACCCTAACCCTAACGCGTACCCTAACCCTAACCCAAACCCTAACCCTAACACGTACGCTAATCCTAACCCGTACCCTAAACCAATCCCTAACCCTAAAACTAACCCTAACCCTAACCCTAACCCTAACCCATACCCTACGCCGTACCCTAACCCGTACCCTAACCCGTACCCTAAGCCGTACCTTAACCCTAACCCTAACCCTAACCCATATGCTACGCCGTACCCTCACCCGTACCCTAACCCGTATCCTAAGCCGTACCCTAACCCTAACCCTAACCCTAACCTATACCCTACGCCGTACCCTCACCCGTACCCTAACCCGTACCCTAAGCCGTACCCTAACCCTAACCAATACCCTACGCAGTACCCTCACCCGTACCCTCACCCATACCCTAAGCCGTACCCTAACCCTAACCCTAACCCTAACCCTAACCCTAACCCCTACCCTACGCCGTACCCTCACCCGTACCCTATCCCATACCCTAAGCCGTACCCTAACCCTAACCCTAACCCTAACCCTAACCCTAACCCTAAACTACCCTTGACTGCTTTTGCCTCCATTAGATTTCCTAACCACTAGTGTTTTAAGGAACAGGTTAAAAAGAAAATCCTAATGTGATTTTTTTATAATGTGTTTATTCTTTATCTTATCCTAGTGACTAAAATCTTCTCCATGGCTGGACCCCAAATAATATTCCTTTACGTGCTAAGTGGTATCTAGAGAGTGGGATAGGTTTAATAAATACCCTAATCCTAACGTGTACCCTAACCCTAACCCATACCCTAACCCTAACGCGTACCCTAACCCTAACCCAAACCCTAACCCTAACACGTACGCTAATCCTAACCCGTACCCTAAACCAATCCCTAACCCTAAAACTAACCCTAACCCTAACCCTAACCCATACCCTACGCCGTACCCTCACCCGTACCCTAAGCCGTACCCTAACCCTAACCCTAACCCTAACACATACGCTACGCCGTAGCCTCACCCGTACCCTAACCCGTATCCTAAGCCGTACCCTAACCCTAACCCTAACCCTAACCTATACCCTACGCCGTACCCTCACCTGTACCCTAACCCGTACCCTAAGCCGTACCCTAACCCTAACCCTAACCCTAACCCTAACCCTAACCCCTACCCTACGCCGTACCCTAACCCGTACCCTAACCCGTATCCTAAGCCGTACCCTAACCCTAACCAATACCCTACGCAGTACCCTCACCCGTACCCTCACCCGTACCCTAAGCCGTACCCTAACCCTAACCCTAACCCTAACCCCTACCCTACGCCGTACCCTCACCCGTACCCTATCCCATACCCTAAGCCGTACCCTAACCCTAACCCTAACCCTAACCCTAACCCTAACCCTAACCCTAAACTACCCTTGACTGCTTTTGCCTCCATTAGATTTCCTAAGCACTAGTGTTTTAAGGAACAGGTTAAAAGGAAAATCCTAACGTGATTTTTTTATAATGTGTTTATTCTTTATCTTATCCTAGTGACTAAAATCTTCTCCATGGCTGGACCCCAAATAATATTCCTTTACGTGCTAAGTGGTATCTAGAGAGTGGGATAGGTTTAATAAATACCCTAATCCTAACGTGTACCCTAACCCTAACCCATACCCTAACCCTAACGCGTACCCTAACCCTAACCCAAACCCTAACCCTAACACGTACGCTAATCCTAACCCGTACCCTAAACCAATCCCTAACCCTAAAACTAACCCTAACCCTAACCCTAACCCTAACCCATACCCTACGCCGTACCCTCCCCGTACCCTAAGCCGTACCCTAACCCTAACCCTAAGCCTAACCCATACGCTACGCCGTAGCCTCACCCGTACCCTAACCCGTATCCTAAGCCGTACCCTAACCCTAACCCTAACCTATACCCTACGCCGTACCCTCACCTGTACCCTAACCCGTACCCTAAGCCGTACCCTAACCCTAACCCTAACCCTAACCCTAACCCTAACCCCTACCCTACGCCGTACCCTAACCCGTACGCTAACCCGTATCCTAAGCCGTACCCTAACCCTAACCAATACCCTACGCAGTACCCTCACCCGTACCCTCACCCGTACCCTAAGCCGTACCCTAAGCCGTACCCTAACCCTAACCCTAACCCTAACCCTAACCCTAACCCCTACCCTGCGCCGTACCCTCACCCGTACCCTATCCCATACCCTAAGCCGTACCCTAACCCTAACACTAACCCTAACCCTAACCCTAACCCTAACCCTAAACTACCCTTGACTGCTTTTGCCTCCATTAGATTTCCTAAGCACTAGTGTTTTAAGGAACAGGTTAAAAGGAAAATCCTAACGTGATTTTTTTATAATGTGTTTATTCTTTATCTTATCCTAGTGACTAAAATCTTCTCCATGGCTGGACCCCAAATAATATTCCTTTACGTGCTAAGTGGTATCTAGAGAGTGGGATAGGTTTAATAAATACCCTAATCCTAACGTGTACCCTAACCCTAACCCATACCCTAACCCTAACGCGTACCCTAACCCTAACCCAAACCCTAACCCTAACACGTACGCTAATCCTAACCCGTACCCTAAACCAATCCCTAACCCTAAAACTAACCCTAACCCTAACCCTAACCCTAACCCATACCCTACGCCGTACCCTAACCCGTACCCTAACCCGTACCCTAAGCCGTACCTTAACCCTAACCCTAACCCTAACCCATATGCTACGCCGTACCCTCACCCGTACCCTAACCCGTATCCTAAGCCGTACCCTAACCCTAACCCTAACCCTAACCTATACCCTACGCCGTACCCTCACCCGTACCCTAACCCGTACCCTAAGCCGTACCCTAACCCTAACCAATACCCTACGCAGTACCCTCACCCGTACCCTCACCCATACCCTAAGCCGTACCCTAACCCTAACCCTAACCCTAACCCTAACCCTAACCCCTACCCTACGCCGTACCCTCACCCGTACCCTATCCCATACCCTAAGCCGTACCCTAACCCTAACCCTAACCCTAACCCTAACCCTAACCCTAAACTACCCTTGACTGCTTTTGCCTCCATTAGATTTCCTAACCACTAGTGTTTTAAGGAACAGGTTAAAAAGAAAATCCTAATGTGATTTTTTTATAATGTGTTTATTCTTTATCTTATCCTAGTGACTAAAATCTTCTCCATGGCTGGACCCCAAATAATATTCCTTTACGTGCTAAGTGGTATCTAGAGAGTGGGATAGGTTTAATAAATACCCTAATCCTAACGTGTACCCTAACCCTAACCCATACCCTAACCCTAACGCGTACCCTAACCCTAACCCAAACCCTAACCCTAACACGTACGCTAATCCTAACCCGTACCCTAAACCAATCCCTAACCCTAAAACTAACCCTAACCCTAACCCTAACCCATACCCTACGCCGTACCCTCACCCGTACCCTAAGCCGTACCCTAACCCTAACCCTAACCCTAACACATACGCTACGCCGTAGCCTCACCCGTACCCTAACCCGTATCCTAAGCCGTACCCTAACCCTAACCCTAACCCTAACCTATACCCTACGCCGTACCCTCACCTGTACCCTAACCCGTACCCTAAGCCGTACCCTAACCCTAACCCTAACCCTAACCCTAACCCTAACCCCTACCCTACGCCGTACCCTAACCCGTACCCTAACCCGTATCCTAAGCCGTACCCTAACCCTAACCAATACCCTACGCAGTACCCTCACCCGTACCCTCACCCGTACCCTAAGCCGTACCCTAACCCTAACCCTAACCCTAACCCCTACCCTACGCCGTACCCTCACCCGTACCCTATCCCATACCCTAAGCCGTACCCTAACCCTAACCCTAACCCTAACCCTAACCCTAACCCTAACCCTAAACTACCCTTGACTGCTTTTGCCTCCATTAGATTTCCTAAGCACTAGTGTTTTAAGGAACAGGTTAAAAGGAAAATCCTAACGTGATTTTTTTATAATGTGTTTATTCTTTATCTTATCCTAGTGACTAAAATCTTCTCCATGGCTGGACCCCAAATAATATTCCTTTACGTGCTAAGTGGTATCTAGAGAGTGGGATAGGTTTAATAAATACCCTAATCCTAACGTGTACCCTAACCCTAACCCATACCCTAACCCTAACGCGTACCCTAACCCTAACCCAAACCCTAACCCTAACACGTACGCTAATCCTAACCCGTACCCTAAACCAATCCCTAACCCTAAAACTAACCCTAACCCTAACCCTAACCCTAACCCATACCCTACGCCGTACCCTCCCCGTACCCTAAGCCGTACCCTAACCCTAACCCTAAGCCTAACCCATACGCTACGCCGTAGCCTCACCCGTACCCTAACCCGTATCCTAAGCCGTACCCTAACCCTAACCCTAACCTATACCCTACGCCGTACCCTCACCTGTACCCTAACCCGTACCCTAAGCCGTACCCTAACCCTAACCCTAACCCTAACCCTAACCCTAACCCCTACCCTACGCCGTACCCTAACCCGTACGCTAACCCGTATCCTAAGCCGTACCCTAACCCTAACCAATACCCTACGCAGTACCCTCACCCGTACCCTCACCCGTACCCTAAGCCGTACCCTAAGCCGTACCCTAACCCTAACCCTAACCCTAACCCTAACCCTAACCCCTACCCTGCGCCGTACCCTCACCCGTACCCTATCCCATACCCTAAGCCGTACCCTAACCCTAACACTAACCCTAACCCTAACCCTAACCCTAACCCTAAACTACCCTTGACTGCTTTTGCCTCCATTAGATTTCCTAAGCACTAGTGTTTTAAGGAACAGGTTAAAAGGAAAATCCTAACGTGATTTTTTTATAATGTGTTTATTCTTTATCTTATCCTAGTGACTAAAATCTTCTCCATGGCTGGACCCCAAATAATATTCCTTTACGTGCTAAGTGGTATCTAGAGAGTGGGATAGGTTTAATAAATACCCTAATCCTAACGTGTACCCTAACCCTAACCCATACCCTAACCCTAACGCGTACCCTAACCCTAACCCAAACCCTAACCCTAACACGTACGCTAATCCTAACCCGTACCCTAAACCAATCCCTAACCCTAAAACTAACCCTAACCCTAACCCTAACCCTAACCCATACCCTACGCCGTACCCTAACCCGTACCCTAACCCGTACCCTAAGCCGTACCTTAACCCTAACCCTAACCCTAACCCATATGCTACGCCGTACCCTCACCCGTACCCTAACCCGTATCCTAAGCCGTACCCTAACCCTAACCCTAACCCTAACCTATACCCTACGCCGTACCCTCACCCGTACCCTAACCCGTACCCTAAGCCGTACCCTAACCCTAACCAATACCCTACGCAGTACCCTCACCCGTACCCTCACCCATACCCTAAGCCGTACCCTAACCCTAACCCTAACCCTAACCCTAACCCTAACCCCTACCCTACGCCGTACCCTCACCCGTACCCTATCCCATACCCTAAGCCGTACCCTAACCCTAACCCTAACCCTAACCCTAACCCTAACCCTAAACTACCCTTGACTGCTTTTGCCTCCATTAGATTTCCTAACCACTAGTGTTTTAAGGAACAGGTTAAAAAGAAAATCCTAATGTGATTTTTTTATAATGTGTTTATTCTTTATCTTATCCTAGTGACTAAAATCTTCTCCATGGCTGGACCCCAAATAATATTCCTTTACGTGCTAAGTGGTATCTAGAGAGTGGGATAGGTTTAATAAATACCCTAATCCTAACGTGTACCCTAACCCTAACCCATACCCTAACCCTAACGCGTACCCTAACCCTAACCCAAACCCTAACCCTAACACGTACGCTAATCCTAACCCGTACCCTAAACCAATCCCTAACCCTAAAACTAACCCTAACCCTAACCCTAACCCATACCCTACGCCGTACCCTCACCCGTACCCTAAGCCGTACCCTAACCCTAACCCTAACCCTAACACATACGCTACGCCGTAGCCTCACCCGTACCCTAACCCGTATCCTAAGCCGTACCCTAACCCTAACCCTAACCCTAACCTATACCCTACGCCGTACCCTCACCTGTACCCTAACCCGTACCCTAAGCCGTACCCTAACCCTAACCCTAACCCTAACCCTAACCCTAACCCCTACCCTACGCCGTACCCTAACCTGTACCCTAACCCGTATCCTAAGCCGTACCCTAACCCTAACCAATACCCTACGCAGTACCCTCACCCGTACCCTCACCCGTACCCTAAGCCGTACCCTAACCCTAACCCTAACCCTAACCCCTACCCTACGCCGTACCCTCACCCGTACCCTATCCCATACCCTAAGCCGTACCCTAACCCTAACCCTAACCCTAACCCTAACCCTAACCCTAACCCTAAACTACCCTTGACTGCTTTTGCCTCCATTAGATTTCCTAAGCACTAGTGTTTTAAGGAACAGGTTAAAAGGAAAATCCTAACGTGATTTTTTTATAATGTGTTTATTCTTTATCTTATCCTAGTGACTAAAATCTTCTCCATGGCTGGACCCCAAATAATATTCCTTTACGTGCTAAGTGGTATCTAGAGAGTGGGATAGGTTTAATAAATACCCTAATCCTAACGTGTACCCTAACCCTAACCCATACCCTAACCCTAACGCGTACCCTAACCCTAACCCAAACCCTAACCCTAACACGTACGCTAATCCTAACCCGTACCCTAAACCAATCCCTAACCCTAAAACTAACCCTAACCCTAACCCTAACCCTAACCCATACCCTACGCCGTACCCTCCCCGTACCCTAAGCCGTACCCTAACCCTAACCCTAAGCCTAACCCATACGCTACGCCGTAGCCTCACCCGTACCCTAACCCGTATCCTAAGCCGTACCCTAACCCTAACCCTAACCTATACCCTACGCCGTACCCTCACCTGTACCCTAACCCGTACCCTAAGCCGTACCCTAACCCTAACCCTAACCCTAACCCTAACCCTAACCCCTACCCTACGCCGTACCCTAACCCGTACGCTAACCCGTATCCTAAGCCGTACCCTAACCCTAACCAATACCCTACGCAGTACCCTCACCCGTACCCTCACCCGTACCCTAAGCCGTACCCTAAGCCGTACCCTAACCCTAACCCTAACCCTAACCCTAACCCTAACCCCTACCCTGCGCCGTACCCTCACCCGTACCCTATCCCATACCCTAAGCCGTACCCTAACCCTAACACTAACCCTAACCCTAACCCTAACCCTAACCCTAAACTACCCTTGACTGCTTTTGCCTCCATTAGATTTCCTAAGCACTAGTGTTTTAAGGAACAGGTTAAAAGGAAAATCCTAACGTGATTTTTTTATAATGTGTTTATTCTTTATCTTATCCTAGTGACTAAAATCTTCTCCATGGCTGGACCCCAAATAATATTCCTTTACGTGCTAAGTGGTATCTAGAGAGTGGGATAGGTTTAATAAATACCCTAATCCTAACGTGTACCCTAACCCTAACCCATACCCTAACCCTAACGCGTACCCTAACCCTAACCCAAACCCTAACCCTAACACGTACGCTAATCCTAACCCGTACCCTAAACCAATCCCTAACCCTAAAACTAACCCTAACCCTAACCCTAACCCTAACCCATACCCTACGCCGTACCCTAACCCGTACCCTAACCCGTACCCTAAGCCGTACCTTAACCCTAACCCTAACCCTAACCCATATGCTACGCCGTACCCTCACCCGTACCCTAACCCGTATCCTAAGCCGTACCCTAACCCTAACCCTAACCCTAACCTATACCCTACGCTGTACCCTCACCCGTACCCTAACCCGTACCCTAAGCCGTACCCTAACCCTAACCAATACCCTACGCAGTACCCTCACCCGTACCCTCACCCATACCCTAAGCCGTACCCTAACCCTAACCCTAACCCTAACCCTAACCCTAACCCCTACCCTACGCCGTACCCTCACCCGTACCCTATCCCATACCCTAAGCCGTACCCTAACCCTAACCCTAACCCTAACCCTAACCCTAACCCTAAACTACCCTTGACTGCTTTTGCCTCCATTAGATTTCCTAACCACTAGTGTTTTAAGGAACAGGTTAAAAAGAAAATCCTAATGTGATTTTTTTATAATGTGTTTATTCTTTATCTTATCCTAGTGACTAAAATCTTCTCCATGGCTGGACCCCAAATAATATTCCTTTACGTGCTAAGTGGTATCTAGAGAGTGGGATAGGTTTAATAAATACCCTAATCCTAACGTGTACCCTAACCCTAACCCATACCCTAACCCTAACGCGTACCCTAACCCTAACCCAAACCCTAACCCTAACACGTACGCTAATCCTAACCCGTACCCTAAACCAATCCCTAACCCTAAAACTAACCCTAACCCTAACCCTAACCCATACCCTACGCCGTACCCTCACCCGTACCCTAAGCCGTACCCTAACCCTAACCCTAACCCTAACACATACGCTACGCCGTAGCCTCACCCGTACCCTAACCCGTATCCTAAGCCGTACCCTAACCCTAACCCTAACCCTAACCTATACCCTACGCCGTACCCTCACCTGTACCCTAACCCGTACCCTAAGCCGTACCCTAACCCTAACCCTAACCCTAACCCTAACCCTAACCCCTACCCTACGCCGTACCCTAACCCGTACCCTAACCCGTATCCTAAGCCATACCCTAACCCTAACCAATACCCTACGCAGTACCCTCACCCGTACCCTCACCCGTACCCTAAGCCGTACCCTAAGCCGTACCCTAACCCTAACCCTAACCCTAACCCTAACCCTAACCCTAACCCTAAACTACCCTTGACTGCTTTTGCCTCCATTAGATTTCCTAAGCACTAGTGTTTTAAGGAACAGGTTAAAAGGAAAATCCTAACGTGATTTTTTTATAATGTGTTTATTCTTTATCTTATCCTAGTGACTAAAATCTTCTCCATGGCTGGACCCCAAATAATATTCCTTTACGTGCTAAGTGGTATCTAGAGAGTGGGATAGGTTTAATAAATACCCTAATCCTAACGTGTACCCTAACCCTAACCCATACCCTAACCCTAACGCGTACCCTAACCCTAACCCAAACCCTAACCCTAACACGTACGCTAATCCTAACCCGTACCCTAAACCAATCCCTAACCCTAAAACTAACCCTAACCCTAACCCTAACCCTAACCCATACCCTACGCCGTACCCTCCCCGTACCCTAAGCCGTACCCTAACCCTAACCCTAAGCCTAACCCATACGCTACGCCGTAGCCTCACCCGTACCCTAACCCGTATCCTAAGCCGTACCCTAACCCTAACCCTAACCTATACCCTACGCCGTACCCTCACCTGTACCCTAACCCGTACCCTAAGCCGTACCCTAACCCTAACCCTAACCCTAACCCTAACCCTAACCCCTACCCTACGCCGTACCCTAACCCGTACGCTAACCCGTATCCTAAGCCGTACCCTAACCCTAACCAATACCCTACGCAGTACCCTCACCCGTACCCTCACCCGTACCCTCACCCGTACCCTAAGCCGTACCCTAAGCCGTACCCTAACCCTAACCCTAACCCTAACCCTAACCCTAACCCCTACCCTGCGCCGTACCCTCACCCGTACCCTATCCCATACCCTAAGCCGTACCCTAACCCTAACACTAACCCTAACCCTAACCCTAACCCTAACCCTAAACTACCCTTGACTGCTTTTGCCTCCATTAGATTTCCTAAGCACTAGTGTTTTAAGGAACAGGTTAAAAGGAAAATCCTAACGTGATTTTTTTATAATGTGTTTATTCTTTATCTTATCCTAGTGACTAAAATCTTCTCCATGGCTGGACCCCAAATAATATTCCTTTACGTGCTAAGTGGTATCTAGAGAGTGGGATAGGTTTAATAAATACCCTAATCCTAACGTGTACCCTAACCCTAACCCATACCCTAACCCTAACGCGTACCCTAACCCTAACCCAAACCCTAACCCTAACACGTACGCTAATCCTAACCCGTACCCTAAACCAATCCCTAACCCTAAAACTAACCCTAACCCTAACCCTAACCCTAACCCATACCCTACGCCGTACCCTAACCCGTACCCTAACCCGTACCCTAAGCCGTACCTTAACCCTAACCCTAACCCTAACCCATATGCTACGCCGTACCCTCACCCGTACCCTAACCCGTATCCTAAGCCGTACCCTAACCCTAACCCTAACCCTAACCTATACCCTACGCCGTACCCTCACCCGTACCCTAACCCGTACCCTAAGCCGTACCCTAACCCTAACCAATACCCTACGCAGTACCCTCACCCGTACCCTCACCCATACCCTAAGCCGTACCCTAACCCTAACCCTAACCCTAACCCTAACCCTAACCCCTACCCTACGCCGTACCCTCACCCGTACCCTATCCCATACCCTAAGCCGTACCCTAACCCTAACCCTAACCCTAACCCTAACCCTAACCCTAAACTACCCTTGACTGCTTTTGCCTCCATTAGATTTCCTAACCACTAGTGTTTTAAGGAACAGGTTAAAAAGAAAATCCTAATGTGATTTTTTTATAATGTGTTTATTCTTTATCTTATCCTAGTGACTAAAATCTTCTCCATGGCTGGACCCCAAATAATATTCCTTTACGTGCTAAGTGGTATCTAGAGAGTGGGATAGGTTTAATAAATACCCTAATCCTAACGTGTACCCTAACCCTAACCCATACCCTAACCCTAACGCGTACCCTAACCCTAACCCAAACCCTAACCCTAACACGTACGCTAATCCTAACCCGTACCCTAAACCAATCCCTAACCCTAAAACTAACCCTAACCCTAACCCTAACCCATACCCTACGCCGTACCCTCACCCGTACCCTAAGCCGTACCCTAACCCTAACCCTAACCCTAACACATACGCTACGCCGTAGCCTCACCCGTACCCTAACCCGTATCCTAAGCCGTACCCTAACCCTAACCCTAACCCTAACCTATACCCTACGCCGTACCCTCACCTGTACCCTAACCCGTACCCTAAGCCGTACCCTAACCCTAACCCTAACCCTAACCCTAACCCTAACCCCTACCCTACGCCGTACCCTAACCCGTACCCTAACCCGTATCCTAAGCCGTACCCTAACCCTAACCAATACCCTACGCAGTACCCTCACCCGTACCCTCACCCGTACCCTAAGCCGTACCCTAACCCTAACCCTAACCCTAACCCCTACCCTACGCCGTACCCTCACCCGTACCCTATCCCATACCCTAAGCCGTACCCTAACCCTAACCCTAACCCTAACCCTAACCCTAACCCTAACCCTAACCCTAACCCTAAACTACCCTTGACTGCTTTTGCCTCCATTAGATTTCCTAAGCACTAGTGTTTTAAGGAACAGGTTAAAAGGAAAATCCTAACGTGATTTTTTTATAATGTGTTTATTCTTTATCTTATCCTAGTGACTAAAATCTTCTCCATGGCTGGACCCCAAATAATATTCCTTTACGTGCTAAGTGGTATCTAGAGAGTGGGATAGGTTTAATAAATACCCTAATCCTAACGTGTACCCTAACCCTAACCCATACCCTAACCCTAACGCGTACCCTAACCCTAACCCAAACCCTAACCCTAACACGTACGCTAATCCTAACCCGTACCCTAAACCAATCCCTAACCCTAAAACTAACCCTAACCCTAACCCTAACCCTAACCCATACCCTACGCCGTACCCTCCCCGTACCCTAAGCCGTACCCTAACCCTAACCCTAAGCCTAACCCATACGCTACGCCGTAGCCTCACCCGTACCCTAACCCGTATCCTAAGCCGTACCCTAACCCTAACCCTAACCTATACCCTACGCCGTACCCTCACCTGTACCCTAACCCGTACCCTAAGCCGTACCCTAACCCTAACCCTAACCCTAACCCTAACCCTAACCCCTACCCTACGCCGTACCCTAACCCGTACGCTAACCCGTATCCTAAGCCGTACCCTAACCCTAACCAATACCCTACGCAGTACCCTCACCCGTACCCTCACCCGTACCCTAAGCCGTACCCTAAGCCGTACCCTAACCCTAACCCTAACCCTAACCCTAACCCTAACCCCTACCCTGCGCCGTACCCTCACCCGTACCCTATCCCATACCCTAAGCCGTACCCTAACCCTAACACTAACCCTAACCCTAACCCTAACCCTAACCCTAAACTACCCTTGACTGCTTTTGCCTCCATTAGATTTCCTAAGCACTAGTGTTTTAAGGAACAGGTTAAAAGGAAAATCCTAACGTGATTTTTTTATAATGTGTTTATTCTTTATCTTATCCTAGTGACTAAAATCTTCTCCATGGCTGGACCCCAAATAATATTCCTTTACGTGCTAAGTGGTATCTAGAGAGTGGGATAGGTTTAATAAATACCCTAATCCTAACGTGTACCCTAACCCTAACCCATACCCTAACCCTAACGCGTACCCTAACCCTAACCCAAACCCTAACCCTAACACGTACGCTAATCCTAACCCGTACCCTAAACCAATCCCTAACCCTAAAACTAACCCTAACCCTAACCCTAACCCTAACCCATACCCTACGCCGTACCCTAACCCGTACCCTAACCCGTACCCTAAGCCGTACCTTAACCCTAACCCTAACCCTAACCCATATGCTACGCCGTACCCTCACCCGTACCCTAACCCGTATCCTAAGCCGTACCCTAACCCTAACCCTAACCCTAACCTATACCCTACGCCGTACCCTCACCCGTACCCTAACCCGTACCCTAAGCCGTACCCTAACCCTAACCAATACCCTACGCAGTACCCTCACCCGTACCCTCACCCATACCCTAAGCCGTACCCTAACCCTAACCCTAACCCTAACCCTAACCCTAACCCCTACCCTACGCCGTACCCTCACCCGTACCCTATCCCATACCCTAAGCCGTACCCTAACCCTAACCCTAACCCTAACCCTAACCCTAACCCTAAACTACCCTTGACTGCTTTTGCCTCCATTAGATTTCCTAACCACTAGTGTTTTAAGGAACAGGTTAAAAAGAAAATCCTAATGTGATTTTTTTATAATGTGTTTATTCTTTATCTTATCCTAGTGACTAAAATCTTCTCCATGGCTGGACCCCAAATAATATTCCTTTACGTGCTAAGTGGTATCTAGAGAGTGGGATAGGTTTAATAAATACCCTAATCCTAACGTGTACCCTAACCCTAACCCATACCCTAACCCTAACGCGTACCCTAACCCTAACCCAAACCCTAACCCTAACACGTACGCTAATCCTAACCCGTACCCTAAACCAATCCCTAACCCTAAAACTAACCCTAACCCTAACCCTAACCCATACCCTACGCCGTACCCTCACCCGTACCCTAAGCCGTACCCTGACCCTAACCCTAACCCTAACACATACGCTACGCCGTAGCCTCACCCGTACCCTAACCCGTATCCTAAGCCGTACCCTAACCCTAACCCTAACCCTAACCTATACCCTACGCCGTACCCTCACCTGTACCCTAACCCGTACCCTAAGCCGTACCCTAACCCTAACCCTAACCCTAACCCTAACCCTAACCCCTACCCTACGCCGTACCCTAACCCGTACCCTAACCCGTATCCTAAGCCGTACCCTAACCCTAACCAATACCCTACGCAGTACCCTCACCCGTACCCTCACCCGTACCCTAAGCCGTACCCTAACCCTAACCCTAACCCTAACCCCTACCCTACGCCGTACCCTCACCCGTACCCTATCCCATACCCTAAGCCGTACCCTAACCCTAACCCTAACCCTAACCCTAACCCTAACCCTAACCCTAAACTACCCTTGACTGCTTTTGCCTCCATTAGATTTCCTAAGCACTAGTGTTTTAAGGAACAGGTTAAAAGGAAAATCCTAACGTGATTTTTTTATAATGTGTTTATTCTTTATCTTATCCTAGTGACTAAAATCTTCTCCATGGCTGGACCCCAAATAATATTCCTTTACGTGCTAAGTGGTATCTAGAGAGTGGGATAGGTTTAATAAATACCCTAATCCTAACGTGTACCCTAACCCTAACCCATACCCTAACCCTAACGCGTACCCTAACCCTAACCCAAACCCTAACCCTAACACGTACGCTAATCCTAACCCGTACCCTAAACCAATCCCTAACCCTAAAACTAACCCTAACCCTAACCCTAACCCTAACCCATACCCTACGCCGTACCCTCCCCGTACCCTAAGCCGTACCCTAACCCTAACCCTAAGCCTAACCCATACGCTACGCCGTAGCCTCACCCGTACCCTAACCCGTATCCTAAGCCGTACCCTAACCCTAACCCTAACCTATACCCTACGCCGTACCCTCACCTGTACCCTAACCCGTACCCTAAGCCGTACCCTAACCCTAACCCTAACCCTAACCCTAACCCTAACCCCTACCCTACGCCGTACCCTAACCCGTACGCTAACCCGTATCCTAAGCCGTACCCTAACCCTAACCAATACCCTACGCAGTACCCTCACCCGTACCCTCACCCGTACCCTAAGCCGTACCCTAAGCCGTACCCTAACCCTAACCCTAACCCTAACCCTAACCCTAACCCCTACCCTGCGCCGTACCCTCACCCGTACCCTATCCCATACCCTAAGCCGTACCCTAACCCTAACACTAACCCTAACCCTAACCCTAACCCTAACCCTAAACTACCCTTGACTGCTTTTGCCTCCATTAGATTTCCTAAGCACTAGTGTTTTAAGGAACAGGTTAAAAGGAAAATCCTAACGTGATTTTTTTTATAATGTGTTTATTCTTTATCTTATCCTAGTGACTAAAATCTTCTCCATGGCTGGACCCCAAATAATATTCCTTTACGTGCTAAGTGGTATCTAGAGAGTGGGATAGGTTTAATAAATACCCTAATCCTAACGTGTACCCTAACCCTAACCCATACCCTAACCCTAACGCGTACCCTAACCCTAACCCAAACCCTAACCCTAACACGTACGCTAATCCTAACCCGTACCCTAAACCAATCCCTAACCCTAAAACTAACCCTAACCCTAACCCTAACCCATACCCTACGCCGTACCCTAACGCGTACCCTAACCCGTACCCTAAGCCGTACCTTAACCCTAACCCTAACCCTAACCCATATGCTACGCCGTACCCTCACCCGTACCCTAACCCGTATCCTAAGCCGTACCCTAACCCTAACCCTAACCCTAACCTATACCCTACGCCGTACCCTCACCCGTACCCTAACCCGTACCCTAAGCCGTACCCTAACCCTAACCAATACCCTACGCAGTACCCTCACCCGTACCCTCACCCATACCCTAAGCCGTACCCTAACCCTAACCCTAACCCTAACCCTAACCCTAACCCCTACCCTACGCCGTACCCTCACCCGTACCCTATCCCATACCCTAAGCCGTACCCTAACCCTAACCCTAACCCTAACCCTAACCCTAACCCTAAACTACCCTTGACTGCTTTTGCCTCCATTAGATTTCCTAACCACTAGTGTTTTAAGGAACAGGTTAAAAAGAAAATCCTAATGTGATTTTTTTATAATGTGTTTATTCTTTATCTTATCCTAGTGACTAAAATCTTCTCCATGGCTGGACCCCAAATAATATTCCTTTACGTGCTAAGTGGTATCTAGAGAGTGGGATAGGTTTAATAAATACCCTAATCCTAACGTGTACCCTAACCCTAACCCATACCCTAACCCTAACGCGTACCCTAACCCTAACCCAAACCCTAACCCTAACACGTACGCTAATCCTAACCCGTACCCTAAACCAATCCCTAACCCTAAAACTAACCCTAACCCTAACCCTAACCCATACCCTACGCCGTACCCTCACCCGTACCCTAAGCCGTACCCTAACCCTAACCCTAACCCTAACACATACGCTACGCCGTAGCCTCACCCGTACCCTAACCCGTATCCTAAGCCGTACCCTAACCCTAACCCTAACCCTAACCTATACCCTACGCCGTACCCTCACCTGTACCCTAACCCGTACCCTAAGCCGTACCCTAACCCTAACCCTAACCCTAACCCTAACCCTAACCCCTACCCTACGCCGTACCCTAACCCGTACCCTAACCCGTATCCTAAGCCGTACCCTAACCCTAACCAATACCCTACGCAGTACCCTCACCCGTACCCTCACCCGTACCCTAAGCCGTACCCTAACCCTAACCCTAACCCTAACCCCTACCCTACGCCGTACCCTCACCCGTACCCTATCCCATACCCTAAGCCGTACCCTAACCCTAACCCTAACCCTAACCCTAACCCTAACCCTAACCCTAAACTACCCTTGACTGCTTTTGCCTCCATTAGATTTCCTAAGCACTAGTGTTTTAAGGAACAGGTTAAAAGGAAAATCCTAACGTGATTTTTTTATAATGTGTTTATTCTTTATCTTATCCTAGTGACTAAAATCTTCTCCATGGCTGGACCCCAAATAATATTCCTTTACGTGCTAAGTGGTATCTAGAGAGTGGGATAGGTTTAATAAATACCCTAATCCTAACGTGTACCCTAACCCTAACCCATACCCTAACCCTAACGCGTACCCTAACCCTAACCCAAACCCTAACCCTAACACGTACGCTAATCCTAACCCGTACCCTAAACCAATCCCTAACCCTAAAACTAACCCTAACCCTAACCCTAACCCTAACCCATACCCTACGCCGTACCCTCCCCGTACCCTAAGCCGTACCCTAACCCTAACCCTAAGCCTAACCCATACGCTACGCCGTAGCCTCACCCGTACCCTAACCCGTATCCTAAGCCGTACCCTAACCCTAACCCTAACCTATACCCTACGCCGTACCCTCACCTGTACCCTAACCCGTACCCTAAGCCGTACCCTAACCCTAACCCTAACCCTAACCCTAACCCTAACCCCTACCCTACGCCGTACCCTAACCCGTACGCTAACCCGTATCCTAAGCCGTACCCTAACCCTAAACAATACCCTACGCAGTACCCTCACCCGTACCCTCACCCGTACCCTAAGCCGTACCCTAAGCCGTACCCTAACCCTAACCCTAACCCTAACCCTAACCCTACGCCGTACCCTAACCCGTACCCTAACCCGTATCCTAAGCCGTACCCTAACCCTAACCAATACCCTACGCAGTACCCTCACCCGTACCCTCACCCGTACCCTAAGCCGTACCCTAACCCTAACCCTAACCCTAACCCCTACCCTACGCCGTACCCTCACCCGTACCCTATCCCATACCCTAAGCCGTACCCTAACCCTAACCCTAACCCTAACCCTAACCCTAACCCTAACCCTAAACTACCCTTGACTGCTTTTGCCTCCATTAGATTTCCTAAGCACTAGTGTTTTAAGGAACAGGTTAAAAGGAAAATCCTAACGTGATTTTTTTATAATGTGTTTATTCTTTATCTTATCCTAGTGACTAAAATCTTCTCCATGGCTGGACCCCAAATAATATTCCTTTACGTGCTAAGTGGTATCTAGAGAGTGGGATAGGTTTAATAAATACCCTAATCCTAACGTGTACCCTAACCCTAACCCATACCCTAACCCTAACGCGTACCCTAACCCTAACCCAAACCCTAACCCTAACACGTACGCTAATCCTAACCCGTACCCTAAACCAATCCCTAACCCTAAAACTAACCCTAACCCTAACCCTAACCCTAACCCATACCCTACGCCGTACCCTAACCCGTACCCTAACCCGTACCCTAAGCCGTACCTTAACCCTAACCCTAACCCTAACCCATATGCTACGCCGTACCCTCACCCGTACCCTAACCCGTATCCTAAGCCGTACCCTAACCCTAACCCTAACCCTAACCTATACCCTACGCCGTACCCTCACCCGTACCCTAACCCGTACGCTAAGCCGTACCCTAACCCTAACCAATACCCTACGCAGTACCCTCACCCGTACCCTCACCCATACCCTAAGCCGTACCCTAACCCTAACCCCAACCCTAACCCTAACCCTAACCCCTACCCTACGCCGTACCCTCACCCGTACCCTATCCCATACCCTAAGCCGTACCCTAACCCTAACCCTAACCCTAACCCTAACCCTAACCCTAAACTACCCTTGACTGCTTTTGCCTCCATTAGATTTCCTAACCACTAGTGTTTTAAGGAACAGGTTAAAAAGAAAATCCTAATGTGATTTTTTTATAATGTGTTTATTCTTTATCTTATCCTAGTGACTAAAATCTTCTCCATGGCTGGACCCCAAATAATATTCCTTTACGTGCTAAGTGGTATCTAGAGAGTGGGATAGGTTTAATAAATACCCTAATCCTAACGTGTACCCTAACCCTAACCCATACCCTAACCCTAACGCGTACCCTAACCCTAACCCAAACCCTAACCCTAACACGTACGCTAATCCTAACCCGTACCCTAAACCAATCCCTAACCCTAAAACTAACCCTAACCCTAACCCTAACCCTAACCCATACCCTACGCCGTACCCTAACCCGTACCCTAACCCGTACCCTAAGCCGTACCTTAACCCTAACCCTAACCCTAACCCATATGCTACGCCGTACCCTAACCCGTACCCTAAGCCGTACCCTAACCCTAACCCTAACCCTAACACTAACCCTAACCCCTACCCTACGCCGTACCCTAACCCGTACCCTAACCCGTACCCTAAGCCGTACCCTAACCCTAACCAATACCCTACGCAGTACCCTCACCCGTACCCTCACCCGTACCCTAAGCCGTACCCTAAGCCGTACCCTAACCCTAACCCTAACCCTAACCCTAACCCTAACCCTAACCCTAAACTACCCTTGACTGCTTTTGCCTCCATTAGATTTCCTAAGCACTAGTGTTTTAAGGAACAGGTTAAAAGGAAAATCCTAACGTGATTTTTTTATAATGTGTTTATTCTTTATCTTATCCTAGTGACTAAAATCTTCTCCATGGCTGGACCCCAAATAATATTCCTTTACGTGCTAAGTGGTATCTAGAGAGTGGGATAGGTTTAATAAATACCCTAATCCTAACGTGTACCCTAACCCTAACCCATACCCTAACCCTAACGCGTACCCTAACCCTAACCCAAACCCTAACCCTAACACGTACGCTAATCCTAACCCGTACCCTAAACCAATCCCTAACCCTAAAACTAACCCTAACCCTAACCCTAACCCTAACCCATACCCTACGCCGTACCCTCCCCGTACCCTAAGCCGTACCCTAACCCTAACCCTAAGCCTAACCCATACGCTACGCCGTAGCCTCACCCGTACCCTAACCCGTATCCTAAGCCGTACCCTAACCCTAACCCTAACCTATACCCTACGCCGTACCCTCACCTGTACCCTAACCCGTACCCTAAGCCGTACCCTAACCCTAACCCTAACCCTAACCCTAACCCTAACCCCTACCCTACGCCGTACCCTAACCCGTACGCTAACCCGTATCCTAAGCCGTACCCTAACCCTAACCAATACCCTACGCAGTACCCTCACCCGTACCCTCACCCGTACCCTAAGCCGTACCCTAAGCCGTACCCTAACCCTAACCCTAACCATAACCCTAACCCTAACCCCTACCCTGCGCCGTACCCTCACCCGTACCCTATCCCATACCCTAAGCCGTACCCTAACCCTAACACTAACCCTAACCCTAACCCTAACCCTAACCCTAAACTACCCTTGACTGCTTTTGCCTCCATTAGATTTCCTAAGCACTAGTGTTTTAAGGAACAGGTTAAAAGGAAAATCCTAACGTGATTTTTTTATAATGTGTTTATTCTTTATCTTATCCTAGTGACTAAAATCTTCTCCATGGCTGGACCCCAAATAATATTCCTTTACGTGCTAAGTGGTATCTAGAGAGTGGGATAGGTTTAATAAATACCCTAATCCTAACGTGTACCCTAACCCTAACCCATACCCTAACCCTAACGCGTACCCTAACCCTAACCCAAACCCTAACCCTAACACGTACGCTAATCCTAACCCGTACCCTAAACCAATCCCTAACCCTAAAACTAACCCTAACCCTAACCCTAACCCTAACCCATACCCTACGCCGTACCCTAACCCGTACCCTAACCCGTACCCTAAGCCGTACCTTAACCCTAACCCTAACCCTAACCCATATGCTACGCCGTACCCTCACCCGTACCCTAACCCGTATCCTAAGCCGTACCCTAACCCTAACCCTAACCCTAACCTATACCCTACGCCGTACCCTCACCCGTACCCTAACCCGTACCCTAAGCCGTACCCTAACCCTAACCAATACCCTACGCAGTACCCTCACCCGTACCCTCACCCATACCCTAAGCCGTACCCTAACCCTAACCCTAACCCTAACCCTAACCCTAACCCCTACCCTACGCCGTACCCCCACCCGTACCCTATCCCATACCCTAAGCCGTACCCTAACCCTAACCCTAACCCTAACCCTAACCCTAACCCTAAACTACCCTTGACTGCTTTTGCCTCCATTAGATTTCCTAACCACTAGTGTTTTAAGGAACAGGTTAAAAAGAAAATCCTAATGTGATTTTTTTATAATGTGTTTATTCTTTATCTTATCCTAGTGACTAAAATCTTCTCCATGGCTGGACCCCAAATAATATTCCTTTACGTGCTAAGTGGTATCTAGAGAGTGGGATAGGTTTAATAAATACCCTAATCCTAACGTGTACCCTAACCCTAACCCATACCCTAACCCTAACGCGTACCCTAACCCTAACCCAAACCCTAACCCTAACACGTACGCTAATCCTAACCCGTACCCTAAACCAATCCCTAACCCTAAAACTAACCCTAACCCTAACCCTAACCCATACCCTACGCCGTACCCTCACCCGTACCCTAAGCCGTACCCTAACCCTAACCCTAACCCTAACACATACGCTACGCCGTAGCCTCACCCGTACCCTAACCCGTATCCTAAGCCGTACCCTAACCCTAACCCTAACCCTAACCTATACCCTACGCCGTACCCTCACCTGTACCCTAACCCGTACCCTAAGCCGTACCCTAACCCTAACCCTAACCCTAACCCTAACCCTAACCCCTACCCTACGCCGTACCCTAACCCGTACCCTAACCCGTATCCTAAGCCGTACCCTAACCCTAACCAATACCCTACGCAGTACCCTCACCCGTACCCTCACCCGTACCCTAAGCCGTACCCTAACCCTAACCCTAACCCTAACCCCTACCCTACGCCGTACCCTCACCCGTACCCTATCCCATACCCTAAGCCGTACCCTAACCCTAACCCTAACCCTAACCCTAACCCTAACCCTAACCCTAAACTACCCTTGACTGCTTTTGCCTCCATTAGATTTCCTAAGCACTAGTGTTTTAAGGAACAGGTTAAAAGGAAAATCCTAACGTGATTTTTTTATAATGTGTTTATTCTTTATCTTATCCTAGTGACTAAAATCTTCTCCATGGCTGGACCCCAAATAATATTCCTTTACGTGCTAAGTGGTATCTAGAGAGTGGGATAGGTTTAATAAATACCCTAATCCTAACGTGTACCCTAACCCTAACCCATACCCTAACCCTAACGCGTACCCTAACCCTAACCCAAACCCTAACCCTAACACGTACGCTAATCCTAACCCGTACCCTAAACCAATCCCTAACCCTAAAACTAACCCTAACCCTAACCCTAACCCTAACCCATACCCTACGCCGTACCCTCCCCGTACCCTAAGCCGTACCCTAACCCTAACCCTAAGCCTAACCCATACGCTACGCCGTAGCCTCACCCGTACCCTAACCCGTATCCTAAGCCGTACCCTAACCCTAACCCTAACCTATACCCTACGCCGTACCCTCACCTGTACCCTAACCCGTACCCTAAGCCGTACCCTAACCCTAACCCTAACCCTAACCCTAACCCTAACCCCTACCCTACGCCGTACCCTAACCCGTACGCTAACCCGTATCCTAAGCCGTACCCTAACCCTAACCAATACCCTACGCAGTACCCTCACCCGTACCCTCACCCGTACCCTAAGCCGTACCCTAAGCCGTACCCTAACCCTAACCCTAACCCTAACCCTAACCCTAACCCCTACCCTGCGCCGTACCCTCACCCGTACCCTATCCCATACCCTAAGCCGTACCCTAACCCTAACACTAACCCTAACCCTAACCCTAACCCTAACCCTAAACTACCCTTGACTGCTTTTGCCTCCATTAGATTTCCTAAGCACTAGTGTTTTAAGGAACAGGTTAAAAGGAAAATCCTAACGTGATTTTTTTATAATGTGTTTATTCTTTATCTTATCCTAGTGACTAAAATCTTCTCCATGGCTGGACCCCAAATAATATTCCTTTACGTGCTAAGTGGTATCTAGAGAGTGGGATAGGTTTAATAAATACCCTAATCCTAACGTGTACCCTAACCCTAACCCATACCCTAACCCTAACGCGTACCCTAACCCTAACCCAAACCCTAACCCTAACACGTACGCTAATCCTAACCCGTACCCTAAACCAATCCCTAACCCTAAAACTAACCCTAACCCTAACCCTAACCCTAACCCATACCCTACGCCGTACCCTAACCCGTACCCTAACCCGTACCCTAAGCCGTACCTTAACCCTAACCCTAACCCTAACCCATATGCTACGCCGTACCCTCACCCGTACCCTAACCCGTATCCTAAGCCGTACCCTAACCCTAACCCTAACCCTAACCTATACCCTACGCCGTACCCTCACCCGTACCCTAACCCGTACCCTAAGCCGTACCCTAACCCTAACCAATACCCTACGCAGTACCCTCACCCGTACCCTCACCCATACCCTAAGCCGTACCCTAACCCTAACCCTAACCCTAACCCTAACCCTAACCCCTACCCTACGCCGTACCCTCACCCGTACCCTATCCCATACCCTAAGCCGTACCCTAACCCTAACCCTAACCCTAACCCTAACCCTAACCCTAAACTACCCTTGACTGCTTTTGCCTCCATTAGATTTCCTAACCACTAGTGTTTTAAGGAACAGGTTAAAAAGAAAATCCTAATGTGATTTTTTTATAATGTGTTTATTCTTTATCTTATCCTAGTGACTAAAATCTTCTCCATGGCTGGACCCCAAATAATATTCCTTTACGTGCTAAGTGGTATCTAGAGAGTGGGATAGGTTTAATAAATACCCTAATCCTAACGTGTACCCTAACCCTAACCCATACCCTAACCCTAACGCGTACCCTAACCCTAACCCAAACCCTAACCCTAACACGTACGCTAATCCTAACCCGTACCCTAAACCAATCCCTAACCCTAAAACTAACCCTAACCCTAACCCTAACCCATACCCTACGCCGTACCCTCACCCGTACCCTAAGCCGTACCCTAACCCTAACCCTAACCCTAACACATACGCTACGCCGTAGCCTCACCCGTACCCTAACCCGTATCCTAAGCCGTACCCTAACCCTAACCCTAACCCTAACCTATACCCTACGCCGTACCCTCACCTGTACCCTAACCCGTACCCTAAGCCGTACCCTAACCCTAACCCTAACCCTAACCCTAACCCTAACCCCTACCCTACGCCGTACCCTAACCCGTACCCTAACCCGTATCCTAAGCCGTACCCTAACCCTAACCAATACCCTACGCAGTACCCTCACCCGTACCCTCACCCGTACCCTAAGCCGTACCCTAACCCTAACCCTAACCCTAACCCCTACCCTACGCCGTACCCTCACCCGTACCCTATCCCATACCCTAAGCCGTACCCTAACCCTAACCCTAACCCTAACCCTAACCCTAACCCTAACCCTAAACTACCCTTGACTGCTTTTGCCTCCATTAGATTTCCTAAGCACTAGTGTTTTAAGGAACAGGTTAAAAGGAAAATCCTAACGTGATTTTTTTATAATGTGTTTATTCTTTATCTTATCCTAGTGACTAAAATCTTCTCCATGGCTGGACCCCAAATAATATTCCTTTACGTGCTAAGTGGTATCTAGAGAGTGGGATAGGTTTAATAAATACCCTAATCCTAACGTGTACCCTAACCCTAACCCATACCCTAACCCTAACGCGTACCCTAACCCTAACCCAAACCCTAACCCTAACACGTACGCTAATCCTAACCCGTACCCTAAACCAATCCCTAACCCTAAAACTAACCCTAACCCTAACCCTAACCCTAACCCATACCCTACGCCGTACCCTCCCCGTACCCTAAGCCGTACCCTAACCCTAACCCTAAGCCTAACCCATACGCTACGCCGTAGCCTCACCCGTACCCTAACCCGTATCCTAAGCCGTACCCTAACCCTAACCCTAACCTATACCCTACGCCGTACCCTCACCTGTACCCTAACCCGTACCCTAAGCCGTACCCTAACCCTAACCCTAACCCTAACCCTAACCCTAACCCCTACCCTACGCCGTACCCTAACCCGTACGCTAACCCGTATCCTAAGCCGTACCCTAACCCTAACCAATACCCTACGCAGTACCCTCACCCGTACCCTCACCCGTACCCTAAGCCGTACCCTAAGCCGTACCCTAACCCTAACCCTAACCCTAACCCTAACCCTAACCCCTACCCTGCGCCGTACCCTCACCCGTACCCTATCCCATACCCTAAGCCGTACCCTAACCCTAACACTAACCCTAACCCTAACCCTAACCCTAACCCTAAACTACCCTTGACTGCTTTTGCCTCCATTAGATTTCCTAAGCACTAGTGTTTTAAGGAACAGGTTAAAAGGAAAATCCTAACGTGATTTTTTTATAATGTGTTTATTCTTTATCTTATCCTAGTGACTAAAATCTTCTCCATGGCTGGACCCCAAATAATATTCCTTTACGTGCTAAGTGGTATCTAGAGAGTGGGATAGGTTTAATAAATACCCTAATCCTAACGTGTACCCTAACCCTAACCCATACCCTAACCCTAACGCGTACCCTAACCCTAACCCAAACCCTAACCCTAACACGTACGCTAATCCTAACCCGTACCCTAAACCAATCCCTAACCCTAAAACTAACCCTAACCCTAACCCTAACCCTAACCCATACCCTACGCCGTACCCTAACCCGTACCCTAACCCGTACCCTAAGCCGTACCTTAACCCTAACCCTAACCCTAACCCATATGCTACGCCGTACCCTCACCCGTACCCTAACCCGTATCCTAAGCCGTACCCTAACCCTAACCCTAACCCTAACCTATACCCTACGCCGTACCCTCACCCGTACCCTAACCCGTACCCTAAGCCGTACCCTAACCCTAACCAATACCCTACGCAGTACCCTCACCCGTACCCTCACCCATACCCTAAGCCGTACCCTAACCCTAACCCTAACCCTAACCCTAACCCTAACCCCTACCCTACGCCGTACCCTCACCCGTACCCTATCCCATACCCTAAGCCGTACCCTAACCCTAACCCTAACCCTAACCCTAACCCTAACCCTAAACTACCCTTGACTGCTTTTGCCTCCATTAGATTTCCTAACCACTAGTGTTTTAAGGAACAGGTTAAAAAGAAAATCCTAATGTGATTTTTTTATAATGTGTTTATTCTTTATCTTATCCTAGTGACTAAAATCTTCTCCATGGCTGGACCCCAAATAATATTCCTTTACGTGCTAAGTGGTATCTAGAGAGTGGGATAGGTTTAATAAATACCCTAATCCTAACGTGTACCCTAACCCTAACCCATACCCTAACCCTAACGCGTACCCTAACCCTAACCCAAACCCTAACCCTAACACGTACGCTAATCCTAACCCGTACCCTAAACCAATCCCTAACCCTAAAACTAACCCTAACCCTAACCCTAACCCATACCCTACGCCGTACCCTCACCCGTACCCTAAGCCGTACCCTAACCCTAACCCTAACCCTAACACATACGCTACGCCGTAGCCTCACCCGTACCCTAACCCGTATCCTAAGCCGTACCCTAACCCTAACCCTAACCCTAACCTATACCCTACGCCGTACCCTCACCTGTACCCTAACCCGTACCCTAAGCCGTACCCTAACCCTAACCCTAACCCTAACCCTAACCCTAACCCCTACCCTACGCCGTACCCTAACCCGTACCCTAACCCGTATCCTAAGCCGTACCCTAACCCTAACCAATACCCTACGCAGTACCCTCACCCGTACCCTCACCCGTACCCTAAGCCGTACCCTAACCCTAACCCTAACCCTAACCCCTACCCTACGCCGTACCCTCACCCGTACCCTATCCCATACCCTAAGCCGTACCCTAACCCTAACCCTAACCCTAACCCTAACCCTAACCCTAACCCTAAACTACCCTTGACTGCTTTTGCCTCCATTAGATTTCCTAAGCACTAGTGTTTTAAGGAACAGGTTAAAAGGAAAATCCTAACGTGATTTTTTTATAATGTGTTTATTCTTTATCTTATCCTAGTGACTAAAATCTTCTCCATGGCTGGACCCCAAATAATATTCCTTTACGTGCTAAGTGGTATCTAGAGAGTGGGATAGGTTTAATAAATACCCTAATCCTAACGTGTACCCTAACCCTAACCCATACCCTAACCCTAACGCGTACCCTAACCCTAACCCAAACCCTAACCCTAACACGTACGCTAATCCTAACCCGTACCCTAAACCAATCCCTAACCCTAAAACTAACCCTAACCCTAACCCTAACCCTAACCCATACCCTACGCCGTACCCTCCCCGTACCCTAAGCCGTACCCTAACCCTAACCCTAAGCCTAACCCATACGCTACGCCGTAGCCTCACCCGTACCCTAACCCGTATCCTAAGCCGTACCCTAACCCTAACCCTAACCTATACCCTACGCCGTACCCTCACCTGTACCCTAACCCGTACCCTAAGCCGTACCCTAACCCTAACCCTAACCCTAACCCTAACCCTAACCCCTACCCTACGCCGTACCCTAACCCGTACGCTAACCCGTATCCTAAGCCGTACCCTAACCCTAACCAATACCCTACGCAGTACCCTCACCCGTACCCTCACCCGTACCCTAAGCCGTACCCTAAGCCGTACCCTAACCCTAACCCTAACCCTAACCCTAACCCTAACCCCTACCCTGCGCCGTACCCTCACCCGTACCCTATCCCATACCCTAAGCCGTACCCTAACCCTAACACTAACCCTAACCCTAACCCTAACCCTAACCCTAAACTACCCTTGACTGCTTTTGCCTCCATTAGATTTCCTAAGCACTAGTGTTTTAAGGAACAGGTTAAAAGGAAAATCCTAACGTGATTTTTTTATAATGTGTTTATTCTTTATCTTATCCTAGTGACTAAAATCTTCTCCATGGCTGGACCCCAAATAATATTCCTTTACGTGCTAAGTGGTATCTAGAGAGTGGGATAGGTTTAATAAATACCCTAATCCTAACGTGTACCCTAACCCTAACCCATACCCTAACCCTAACGCGTACCCTAACCCTAACCCAAACCCTAACCCTAACACGTACGCTAATCCTAACCCGTACCCTAAACCAATCCCTAACCCTAAAACTAACCCTAACCCTAACCCTAACCCTAACCCATACCCTACGCCGTACCCTAACCCGTACCCTAACCCGTACCCTAAGCCGTACCTTAACCCTAACCCTAACCCTAACCCATATGCTACGCCGTACCCTCACCCGTACCCTAACCCGTATCCTAAGCCGTACCCTAACCCTAACCCTAACCCTAACCTATACCCTACGCCGTACCCTCACCCGTACCCTAACCCGTACCCTAAGCCGTACCCTAACCCTAACCAATACCCTACGCAGTACCCTCACCCGTACCCTCACCCATACCCTAAGCCGTACCCTAACCCTAACCCTAACCCTAACCCTAACCCTAACCCCTACCCTACGCCGTACCCTCACCCGTACCCTATCCCATACCCTAAGCCGTACCCTAACCCTAACCCTAACCCTAACCCTAACCCTAACCCTAAACTACCCTTGACTGCTTTTGCCTCCATTAGATTTCCTAACCACTAGTGTTTTAAGGAACAGGTTAAAAAGAAAATCCTAATGTGATTTTTTTATAATGTGTTTATTCTTTATCTTATCCTAGTGACTAAAATCTTCTCCATGGCTGGACCCCAAATAATATTCCTTTACGTGCTAAGTGGTATCTAGAGAGTGGGATAGGTTTAATAAATACCCTAATCCTAACGTGTACCCTAACCCTAACCCATACCCTAACCCTAACGCGTACCCTAACCCTAACCCAAACCCTAACCCTAACACGTACGCTAATCCTAACCCGTACCCTAAACCAATCCCTAACCCTAAAACTAACCCTAACCCTAACCCTAACCCATACCCTACGCCGTACCCTCACCCGTACCCTAAGCCGTACCCTAACCCTAACCCTAACCCTAACACATACGCTACGCCGTAGCCTCACCCGTACCCTAACCCGTATCCTAAGCCGTACCCTAACCCTAACCCTAACCCTAACCTATACCCTACGCCGTACCCTCACCTGTACCCTAACCCGTACCCTAAGCCGTACCCTAACCCTAACCCTAACCCTAACCCTAACCCTAACCCCTACCCTACGCCGTACCCTAACCCGTACCCTAACCCGTATCCTAAGCCGTACCCTAACCCTAACCAATACCCTACGCAGTACCCTCACCCGTACCCTCACCCGTACCCTAAGCCGTACCCTAACCCTAACCCTAACCCTAACCCCTACCCTACGCCGTACCCTCACCCGTACCCTATCCCATACCCTAAGCCGTACCCTAACCCTAACCCTAACCCTAACCCTAACCCTAACCCTAACCCTAAACTACCCTTGACTGCTTTTGCCTCCATTAGATTTCCTAAGCACTAGTGTTTTAAGGAACAGGTTAAAAGGAAAATCCTAACGTGATTTTTTTATAATGTGTTTATTCTTTATCTTATCCTAGTGACTAAAATCTTCTCCATGGCTGGACCCCAAATAATATTCCTTTACGTGCTAAGTGGTATCTAGAGAGTGGGATAGGTTTAATAAATACCCTAATCCTAACGTGTACCCTAACCCTAACCCATACCCTAACCCTAACGCGTACCCTAACCCTAACCCAAACCCTAACCCTAACACGTACGCTAATCCTAACCCGTACCCTAAACCAATCCCTAACCCTAAAACTAACCCTAACCCTAACCCTAACCCTAACCCATACCCTACGCCGTACCCTCCCCGTACCCTAAGCCGTACCCTAACCCTAACCCTAAGCCTAACCCATACGCTACGCCGTAGCCTCACCCGTACCCTAACCCGTATCCTAAGCCGTACCCTAACCCTAACCCTAACCTATACCCTACGCCGTACCCTCACCTGTACCCTAACCCGTACCCTAAGCCGTACCCTAACCCTAACCCTAACCCTAACCCTAACCCTAACCCCTACCCTACGCCGTACCCTAACCCGTACGCTAACCCGTATCCTAAGCCGTACCCTAACCCTAACCAATACCCTACGCAGTACCCTCACCCGTACCCTCACCCGTACCCTAAGCCGTACCCTAAGCCGTACCCTAACCCTAACCCTAACCCTAACCCTAACCCTAACCCCTACCCTGCGCCGTACCCTCACCCGTACCCTATCCCATACCCTAAGCCGTACCCTAACCCTAACACTAACCCTAACCCTAACCCTAACCCTAACCCTAAACTACCCTTGACTGCTTTTGCCTCCATTAGATTTCCTAAGCACTAGTGTTTTAAGGAACAGGTTAAAAGGAAAATCCTAACGTGATTTTTTTATAATGTGTTTATTCTTTATCTTATCCTAGTGACTAAAATCTTCTCCATGGCTGGACCCCAAATAATATTCCTTTACGTGCTAAGTGGTATCTAGAGAGTGGGATAGGTTTAATAAATACCCTAATCCTAACGTGTACCCTAACCCTAACCCATACCCTAACCCTAACGCGTACCCTAACCCTAACCCAAACCCTAACCCTAACACGTACGCTAATCCTAACCCGTACCCTAAACCAATCCCTAACCCTAAAACTAACCCTAACCCTAACCCTAACCCTAACCCATACCCTACGCCGTACCCTAACCCGTACCCTAACCCGTACCCTAAGCCGTACCTTAACCCTAACCCTAACCCTAACCCATATGCTACGCCGTACCCTCACCCGTACCCTAACCCGTATCCTAAGCTGTACCCTAACCCTAACCCTAACCCTAACCTATACCCTACGCCGTACCCTCACCCGTACCCTAACCCGTACCCTAAGCCGTACCCTAACCCTAACCAATACCCTACGCAGTACCCTCACCCGTACCCTCACCCATACCCTAAGCCGTACCCTAACCCTAACCCTAACCCTAACCCTAACCCTAACCCCTACCCTACGCCGTACCCTCACCCGTACCCTATCCCATACCCTAAGCCGTACCCTAACCCTAACCCTAACCCTAACCCTAACCCTAACCCTAAACTACCCTTGACTGCTTTTGCCTCCATTAGATTTCCTAACCACTAGTGTTTTAAGGAACAGGTTAAAAAGAAAATCCTAATGTGATTTTTTTATAATGTGTTTATTCTTTATCTTATCCTAGTGACTAAAATCTTCTCCATGGCTGGACCCCAAATAATATTCCTTTACGTGCTAAGTGGTATCTAGAGAGTGGGATAGGTTTAATAAATACCCTAATCCTAACGTGTACCCTAACCCTAACCCATACCCTAACCCTAACGCGTACCCTAACCCTAACCCAAACCCTAACCCTAACACGTACGCTAATCCTAACCCGTACCCTAAACCAATCCCTAACCCTAAAACTAACCCTAACCCTAACCCTAACCCATACCCTACGCCGTACCCTCACCCGTACCCTAAGCCGTACCCTAACCCTAACCCTAACCCTAACACATACGCTACGCCGTAGCCTCACCCGTACCCTAACCCGTATCCTAAGCCGTACCCTAACCCTAACCCTAACCCTAACCTATACCCTACGCCGTACCCTCACCTGTACCCTAACCCGTACCCTAAGCCGTACCCTAACCCTAACCCTAACCCTAACCCTAACCCTAACCCCTACCCTACGCCGTACCCTAACCCGTACCCTAACCCGTATCCTAAGCCGTACCCTAACCCTAACCAATACCCTACGCAGTACCCTCACCCGTACCCTCACCCGTACCCTAAGCCGTACCCTAACCCTAACCCTAACCCTAACCCCTACCCTACGCCGTACCCTCACCCGTACCCTATCCCATACCCTAAGCCGTACCCTAACCCTAACCCTAACCCTAACCCTAACCCTAACCCTAACCCTAAACTACCCTTGACTGCTTTTGCCTCCATTAGATTTCCTAAGCACTAGTGTTTTAAGGAACAGGTTAAAAGGAAAATCCTAACGTGATTTTTTTATAATGTGTTTATTCTTTATCTTATCCTAGTGACTAAAATCTTCTCCATGGCTGGACCCCAAATAATATTCCTTTACGTGCTAAGTGGTATCTAGAGAGTGGGATAGGTTTAATAAATACCCTAATCCTAACGTGTACCCTAACCCTAACCCATACCCTAACCCTAACGCGTACCCTAACCCTAACCCAAACCCTAACCCTAACACGTACGCTAATCCTAACCCGTACCCTAAACCAATCCCTAACCCTAAAACTAACCCTAACCCTAACCCTAACCCTAACCCATACCCTACGCCGTACCCTCCCCGTACCCTAAGCCGTACCCTAACCCTAACCCTAAGCCTAACCCATACGCTACGCCGTAGCCTCACCCGTACCCTAACCCGTATCCTAAGCCGTACCCTAACCCTAACCCTAACCTATACCCTACGCCGTACCCTCACCTGTACCCTAACCCGTACCCTAAGCCGTACCCTAACCCTAACCCTAACCCTAACCCTAACCCTAACCCCTACCCTACGCCGTACCCTAACCCGTACGCTAACCCGTATCCTAAGCCGTACCCTAACCCTAACCAATACCCTACGCAGTACCCTCACCCGTACCCTCACCCGTACCCTAAGCCGTACCCTAAGCCGTACCCTAACCCTAACCCTAACCCTAACCCTAACCCTAACCCCTACCCTGCGCCGTACCCTCACCCGTACCCTATCCCATACCCTAAGCCGTACCCTAACCCTAACACTAACCCTAACCCTAACCCTAACCCTAACCCTAAACTACCCTTGACTGCTTTTGCCTCCATTAGATTTCCTAAGCACTAGTGTTTTAAGGAACAGGTTAAAAGGAAAATCCTAACGTGATTTTTTTATAATGTGTTTATTCTTTATCTTATCCTAGTGACTAAAATCTTCTCCATGGCTGGACCCCAAATAATATTCCTTTACGTGCTAAGTGGTATCTAGAGAGTGGGATAGGTTTAATAAATACCCTAATCCTAACGTGTACCCTAACCCTAACCCATACCCTAACCCTAACGCGTACCCTAACCCTAACCCAAACCCTAACCCTAACACGTACGCTAATCCTAACCCGTACCCTAAACCAATCCCTAACCCTAAAACTAACCCTAACCCTAACCCTAACCCTAACCCATACCCTACGCCGTACCCTAACCCGTACCCTAACCCGTACCCTAAGCCGTACCTTAACCCTAACCCTAACCCTAACCCATATGCTACGCCGTACCCTCACCCGTACCCTAACCCGTACCCTAAGCCGTACCCTAACCCTAACCAATACCCTACGCAGTACCCTCACCCGTACCCTCACCCATACCCTAAGCCGTACCCTAACCCTAACCCTAACCCTAACCCTAACCCTAACCCCTACCCTACGCCGTACCCTCACCCGTACCCTATCCCATACCCTAAGCCGTACCCTAACCCTAACCCTAACCCTAACCCTAACCCTAACCCTAAACTACCCTTGACTGCTTTTGCCTCCATTAGATTTCCTAACCACTAGTGTTTTAAGGAACAGGTTAAAAAGAAAATCCTAATGTGATTTTTTTATAATGTGTTTATTCTTTATCTTATCCTAGTGACTAAAATCTTCTCCATGGCTGGACCCCAAATAATATTCCTTTACGTGCTAAGTGGTATCTAGAGAGTGGGATAGGTTTAATAAATACCCTAATCCTAACGTGTACCCTAACCCTAACCCATACCCTAACCCTAACGCGTACCCTAACCCTAACCCAAACCCTAACCCTAACACGTACGCTAATCCTAACCCGTACCCTAAACCAATCCCTAACCCTAAAACTAACCCTAACCCTAACCCTAACCCATACCCTACGCCGTACCCTCACCCGTACCCTAAGCCGTACCCTAACCCTAACCCTAACCCTAACACATACGCTACGCCGTAGCCTCACCCGTACCCTAACCCGTATCCTAAGCCGTACCCTAACCCTAACCCTAACCCTAACCTATACCCTACGCCGTACCCTCACCTGTACCCTAACCCGTACCCTAAGCCGTACCCTAACCCTAACCCTAACCCTAACCCTAACCCTAACCCCTACCCTACGCCGTACCCTAACCCGTACCCTAACCCGTATCCTAAGCCGTACCCTAACCCTAACCAATACCCTACGCAGTACCCTCACCCGTACCCTCACCCGTACCCTAAGCCGTACCCTAACCCTAACCCTAACCCTAACCCCTACCCTACGCCGTACCCTCACCCGTACCCTATCCCATACCCTAAGCCGTACCCTAACCCTAACCCTAACCCTAACCCTAACCCTAACCCTAACCCTAAACTACCCTTGACTGCTTTTGCCTCCATTAGATTTCCTAAGCACTAGTGTTTTAAGGAACAGGTTAAAAGGAAAATCCTAACGTGATTTTTTTATAATGTGTTTATTCTTTATCTTATCCTAGTGACTAAAATCTTCTCCATGGCTGGACCCCAAATAATATTCCTTTACGTGCTAAGTGGTATCTAGAGAGTGGGATAGGTTTAATAAATACCCTAATCCTAACGTGTACCCTAACCCTAACCCATACCCTAACCCTAACGCGTACCCTAACCCTAACCCAAACCCTAACCCTAACACGTACGCTAATCCTAACCCGTACCCTAAACCAATCCCTAACCCTAAAACTAACCCTAACCCTAACCCTAACCCTAACCCATACCCTACGCCGTACCCTCCCCGTACCCTAAGCCGTACCCTAACCCTAACCCTAAGCCTAACCCATACGCTACGCCGTAGCCTCACCCGTACCCTAACCCGTATCCTAAGCCGTACCCTAACCCTAACCCTAACCTATACCCTACGCCGTACCCTCACCTGTACCCTAACCCGTACCCTAAGCCGTACCCTAACCCTAACCCTAACCCTAACCCTAACCCTAACCCCTACCCTACGCCGTACCCTAACCCGTACGCTAACCCGTATCCTAAGCCGTACCCTAACCCTAACCAATACCCTACGCAGTACCCTCACCCGTACCCTCACCCGTACCCTAAGCCGTACCCTAAGCCGTACCCTAACCCTAACCCTAACCCTAACCCTAACCCTAACCCCTACCCTGCGCCGTACCCTCACCCGTACCCTATCCCATACCCTAAGCCGTACCCTAACCCTAACACTAACCCTAACCCTAACCCTAACCCTAACCCTAAACTACCCTTGACTGCTTTTGCCTCCATTAGATTTCCTAAGCACTAGTGTTTTAAGGAACAGGTTAAAAGGAAAATCCTAACGTGATTTTTTTATAATGTGTTTATTCTTTATCTTATCCTAGTGACTAAAATCTTCTCCATGGCTGGACCCCAAATAATATTCCTTTACGTGCTAAGTGGTATCTAGAGAGTGGGATAGGTTTAATAAATACCCTAATCCTAACGTGTACCCTAACCCTAACCCATACCCTAACCCTAACGCGTACCCTAACCCTAACCCAAACCCTAACCCTAACACGTACGCTAATCCTAACCCGTACCCTAAACCAATCCCTAACCCTAAAACTAACCCTAACCCTAACCCTAACCCTAACCCATACCCTACGCCGTACCCTAACCCGTACCCTAACCCGTACCCTAAGCCGTACCTTAACCCTAACCCTAACCCTAACCCATATGCTACGCCGTACCCTCACCCGTACCCTAACCCGTATCCTAAGCCGTACCCTAACCCTAACCCTAACCCTAACCTATACCCTACGCCGTACCCTCACCCGTACCCTAACCCGTACCCTAAGCCGTACCCTAACCCTAACCAATACCCTACGCAGTACCCTCACCCGTACCCTCACCCATACCCTAAGCCGTACCCTAACCCTAACCCTAACCCTAACCCTAACCCTAACCCCTACCCTACGCCGTACCCTCACCCGTACCCTATCCCATACCCTAAGCCGTACCCTAACCCTAACCCTAACCCTAACCCTAACCCTAACCCTAAACTACCCTTGACTGCTTTTGCCTCCATTAGATTTCCTAACCACTAGTGTTTTAAGGAACAGGTTAAAAAGAAAATCCTAATGTGATTTTTTTATAATGTGTTTATTCTTTATCTTATCCTAGTGACTAAAATCTTCTCCATGGCTGGACCCCAAATAATATTCCTTTACGTGCTAAGTGGTATCTAGAGAGTGGGATAGGTTTAATAAATACCCTAATCCTAACGTGTACCCTAACCCTAACCCATACCCTAACCCTAACGCGTACCCTAACCCTAACCCAAACCCTAACCCTAACATGTACGCTAATCCTAACCCGTACCCTAAACCAATCCCTAACCCTAAAACTAACCCTAACCCTAACCCTAACCCATACCCTACGCCGTACCCTCACCCGTACCCTAAGCCGTACCCTAACCCTAACCCTAACCCTAACACATACGCTACGCCGTAGCCTCACCCGTACCCTAACCCGTATCCTAAGCCGTACCCTAACCCTAACCCTAACCCTAACCTATACCCTACGCCGTACCCTCACCTGTACCCTAACCCGTACCCTAAGCCGTACCCTAACCCTAACCCTAACCCTAACCCTAACCCTAACCCCTACCCTACGCCGTACCCTAACCCGTACCCTAACCCGTATCCTAAGCCGTACCCTAACCCTAACCAATACCCTACGCAGTACCCTCACCCGTACCCTCACCCGTACCCTAAGCCGTACCCTAACCCTAACCCTAACCCTAACCCCTACCCTACGCCGTACCCTCACCCGTACCCTATCCCATACCCTAAGCCGTACCCTAACCCTAACACTAACCCTAACCCTAACCCTAACCCTAACCCTAAACTACCCTTGACTGCTTTTGCCTCCATTAGATTTCCTAAGCACTAGTGTTTTAAGGAACAGGTTAAAAGGAAAATCCTAACGTGATTTTTTTATAATGTGTTTATTCTTTATCTTATCCTAGTGACTAAAATCTTCTCCATGGCTGGACCCCAAATAATATTCCTTTACGTGCTAAGTGGTATCTAGAGAGTGGGATAGGTTTAATAAATACCCTAATCCTAACGTGTACCCTAACCCTAACCCATACCCTAACCCTAACGCGTACCCTAACCCTAACCCAAACCCTAACCCTAACACGTACGCTAATCCTAACCCGTACCCTAAACCAATCCCTAACCCTAAAACTAACCCTAACCCTAACCCTAACCCTAACCCATACCCTACGCCGTACCCTCCCCGTACCCTAAGCCGTACCCTAACCCTAACCCTAAGCCTAACCCATACGCTACGCCGTAGCCTCACCCGTACCCTAACCCGTATCCTAAGCCGTACCCTAACCCTAACCCTAACCTATACCCTACGCCGTACCCTCACCTGTACCCTAACCCGTACCCTAAGCCGTACCCTAACCCTAACCCTAACCCTAACCCTAACCCTAACCCCTACCCTACGCCGTACCCTAACCCGTACGCTAACCCGTATCCTAAGCCGTACCCTAACCCTAACCAATACCCTACGCAGTACCCTCACCCGTACCCTCACCCGTACCCTAAGCCGTACCCTAAGCCGTACCCTAACCCTAACCCTAACCCTAACCCTAACCCTAACCCCTACCCTGCGCCGTACCCTCACCCGTACCCTATCCCATACCCTAAGCCGTACCCTAACCCTAACACTAACCCTAACCCTAACCCTAACCCTAACCCTAAACTACCCTTGACTGCTTTTGCCTCCATTAGATTTCCTAAGCACTAGTGTTTTAAGGAACAGGTTAAAAGGAAAATCCTAACGTGATTTTTTTATAATGTGTTTATTCTTTATCTTATCCTAGTGACTAAAATCTTCTCCATGGCTGGACCCCAAATAATATTCCTTTACGTGCTAAGTGGTATCTAGAGAGTGGGATAGGTTTAATAAATACCCTAATCCTAACGTGTACCCTAACCCTAACCCATACCCTAACCCTAACGCGTACCCTAACCCTAACCCAAACCCTAACCCTAACACGTACGCTAATCCTAACCCGTACCCTAAACCAATCCCTAACCCTAAAACTAACCCTAACCCTAACCCTAACCCTAACCCATACCCTACGCCGTACCCTAACCCGTACCCTAACCCGTACCCTAAGCCGTACCTTAACCCTAACCCTAACCCTAACCCATATGCTACGCCGTACCCTCACCCGTACCCTAACCCGTATCCTAAGCCGTACCCTAACCCTAACCCTAACCCTAACCTATACCCTACGCCGTACCCTCACCCGTACCCTAACCCGTACCCTAAGCCGTACCCTAACCCTAACCAATACCCTACGCAGTACCCTCACCCGTACCCTCACCCATACCCTAAGCCGTACCCTAACCCTAACCCTAACCCTAACCCTAACCCTAACCCCTACCCTACGCCGTACCCTCACCCGTACCCTATCCCATACCCTAAGCCGTACCCTAACCCTAACCCTAACCCTAACCCTAACCCTAACCCTAAACTACCCTTGACTGCTTTTGCCTCCATTAGATTTCCTAACCACTAGTGTTTTAAGGAACAGGTTAAAAAGAAAATCCTAATGTGATTTTTTTATAATGTGTTTATTCTTTATCTTATCCTAGTGACTAAAATCTTCTCCATGGCTGGACCCCAAATAATATTCCTTTACGTGCTAAGTGGTATCTAGAGAGTGGGATAGGTTTAATAAATACCCTAATCCTAACGTGTACCCTAACCCTAACCCATACCCTAACCCTAACGCGTACCCTAACCCTAACCCAAACCCTAACCCTAACACGTACGCTAATCCTAACCCGTACCCTAAACCAATCCCTAACCCTAAAACTAACCCTAACCCTAACCCTAACCCATACCCTACGCCGTACCCTCACCCGTACCCTAAGCCGTACCCTAACCCTAACCCTAACCCTAACACATACGCTACGCCGTAGCCTCACCCGTACCCTAACCCGTATCCTAAGCCGTACCCTAACCCTAACCCTAACCCTAACCTATACCCTACGCCGTACCCTCACCTGTACCCTAACCCGTACCCTAAGCCGTACCCTAACCCTAACCCTAACCCTAACCCTAACCCTAACCCCTACCCTACGCCGTACCCTAACCCGTACCCTAACCCGTATCCTAAGCCGTACCCTAACCCTAACCAATACCCTACGCAGTACCCTCACCCGTACCCTCACCCGTACCCTAAGCCGTACCCTAACCCTAACCCTAACCCTAACCCCTACCCTACGCCGTACCCTCACCCGTACCCTATCCCATACCCTAAGCCGTACCCTAACCCTAACCCTAACCCTAACCCTAACCCTAACCCTAACCCTAAACTACCCTTGACTGCTTTTGCCTCCATTAGATTTCCTAAGCACTAGTGTTTTAAGGAACAGGTTAAAAGGAAAATCCTAACGTGATTTTTTTATAATGTGTTTATTCTTTATCTTATCCTAGTGACTAAAATCTTCTCCATGGCTGGACCCCAAATAATATTCCTTTACGTGCTAAGTGGTATCTAGAGAGTGGGATAGGTTTAATAAATACCCTAATCCTAACGTGTACCCTAACCCTAACCCATACCCTAACCCTAACGCGTACCCTAACCCTAACCCAAACCCTAACCCTAACACGTACGCTAATCCTAACCCGTACCCTAAACCAATCCCTAACCCTAAAACTAACCCTAACCCTAACCCTAACCCTAACCCATACCCTACGCCGTACCCTCCCCGTACCCTAAGCCGTACCCTAACCCTAACCCTAAGCCTAACCCATACGCTACGCCGTAGCCTCACCCGTACCCTAACCCGTATCCTAAGCCGTACCCTAACCCTAACCCTAACCTATACCCTACGCCGTACCCTCACCTGTACCCTAACCCGTACCCTAAGCCGTACCCTAACCCTAACCCTAACCCTAACCCTAACCCTAACCCCTACCCTACGCCGTACCCTAACCCGTACGCTAACCCGTATCCTAAGCCGTACCCTAACCCTAACCAATACCCTACGCAGTACCCTCACCCGTACCCTCACCCGTACCCTAAGCCGTACCCTAAGCCGTACCCTAACCCTAACCCTAACCCTAACCCTAACCCTAACCCCTACCCTGCGCCGTACCCTCACCCGTACCCTATCCCATACCCTAAGCCGTACCCTAACCCTAACACTAACCCTAACCCTAACCCTAACCCTAACCCTAAACTACCCTTGACTGCTTTTGCCTCCATTAGATTTCCTAAGCACTAGTGTTTTAAGGAACAGGTTAAAAGGAAAATCCTAACGTGATTTTTTTATAATGTGTTTATTCTTTATCTTATCCTAGTGACTAAAATCTTCTCCATGGCTGGACCCCAAATAATATTCCTTTACGTGCTAAGTGGTATCTAGAGAGTGGGATAGGTTTAATAAATACCCTAATCCTAACGTGTACCCTAACCCTAACCCATACCCTAACCCTAACGCGTACCCTAACCCTAACCCAAACCCTAACCCTAACACGTACGCTAATCCTAACCCGTACCCTAAACCAATCCCTAACCCTAAAACTAACCCTAACCCTAACCCTAACCCTAACCCATACCCTACGCCGTACCCTAACCCGTACCCTAACCCGTACCCTAAGCCGTACCTTAACCCTAACCCTAACCCTAACCCATATGCTACGCCGTACCCTCACCCGTACCCTAACCCGTATCCTAAGCCGTACCCTAACCCTAACCCTAACCCTAACCTATACCCTACGCCGTACCCTCACCCGTACCCTAACCCGTACCCTAAGCCGTACCCTAACCCTAACCAATACCCTACGCAGTACCCTCACCCGTACCCTCACCCATACCCTAAGCCGTACCCTAACCCTAACCCTAACCCTAACCCTAACCCTAACCCCTACCCTACGCCGTACCCTCACCCGTACCCTATCCCATACCCTAAGCCGTACCCTAACCCTAACCCTAACCCTAACCCTAACCCTAACCCTAAACTACCCTTGACTGCTTTTGCCTCCATTAGATTTCCTAACCACTAGTGTTTTAAGGAACAGGTTAAAAAGAAAATCCTAATGTGATTTTTTTATAATGTGTTTATTCTTTATCTTATCCTAGTGACTAAAATCTTCTCCATGGCTGGACCCCAAATAATATTCCTTTACGTGCTAAGTGGTATCTAGAGAGTGGGATAGGTTTAATAAATACCCTAATCCTAACGTGTACCCTAACCCTAACCCATACCCTAACCCTAACGCGTACCCTAACCCTAACCCAAACCCTAACCCTAACACGTACGCTAATCCTAACCCGTACCCTAAACCAATCCCTAACCCTAAAACTAACCCTAACCCTAACCCTAACCCATACCCTACGCCGTACCCTCACCCGTACCCTAAGCCGTACCCTAACCCTAACCCTAACCCTAACACATACGCTACGCCGTAGCCTCACCCGTACCCTAACCCGTATCCTAAGCCGTACCCTAACCCTAACCCTAACCCTAACCTATACCCTACGCCGTACCCTCACCTGTACCCTAACCCGTACCCTAAGCCGTACCCTAACCCTAACCCTAACCCTAACCCTAACCCTAACCCCTACCCTACGCCGTACCCTAACCCGTACCCTAACCCGTATCCTAAGCCGTACCCTAACCCTAACCAATACCCTACGCAGTACCCTCACCCGTACCCTCACCCGTACCCTAAGCCGTACCCTAACCCTAACCCTAACCCTAACCCCTACCCTACGCCGTACCCTCACCCGTACCCTATCCCATACCCTAAGCCGTACCCTAACCCTAACCCTAACCCTAACCCTAACCCTAACCCTAACCCTAAACTACCCTTGACTGCTTTTGCCTCCATTAGATTTCCTAAGCACTAGTGTTTTAAGGAACAGGTTAAAAGGAAAATCCTAACGTGATTTTTTTATAATGTGTTTATTCTTTATCTTATCCTAGTGACTAAAATCTTCTCCATGGCTGGACCCCAAATAATATTCCTTTACGTGCTAAGTGGTATCTAGAGAGTGGGATAGGTTTAATAAATACCCTAATCCTAACGTGTACCCTAACCCTAACCCATACCCTAACCCTAACGCGTACCCTAACCCTAACCCAAACCCTAACCCTAACACGTACGCTAATCCTAACCCGTACCCTAAACCAATCCCTAACCCTAAAACTAACCCTAACCCTAACCCTAACCCTAACCCATACCCTACGCCGTACCCTCCCCGTACCCTAAGCCGTACCCTAACCCTAACCCTAAGCCTAACCCATACGCTACGCCGTAGCCTCACCCGTACCCTAACCCGTATCCTAAGCCGTACCCTAACCCTAACCCTAACCTATACCCTACGCCGTACCCTCACCTGTACCCTAACCCGTACCCTAAGCCGTACCCTAACCCTAACCCTAACCCTAACCCTAACCCTAACCCCTACCCTACGCCGTACCCTAACCCGTACGCTAACCCGTATCCTAAGCCGTACCCTAACCCTAACCAATACCCTACGCAGTACCCTCACCCGTACCCTCACCCGTACCCTAAGCCGTACCCTAAGCCGTACCCTAACCCTAACCCTAACCCTAACCCTAACCCTAACCCCTACCCTGCGCCGTACCCTCACCCGTACCCTATCCCATACCCTAAGCCGTACCCTAACCCTAACACTAACCCTAACCCTAACCCTAACCCTAACCCTAAACTACCCTTGACTGCTTTTGCCTCCATTAGATTTCCTAAGCACTAGTGTTTTAAGGAACAGGTTAAAAGGAAAATCCTAACGTGATTTTTTTATAATGTGTTTATTCTTTATCTTATCCTAGTGACTAAAATCTTCTCCATGGCTGGACCCCAAATAATATTCCTTTACGTGCTAAGTGGTATCTAGAGAGTGGGATAGGTTTAATAAATACCCTAATCCTAACGTGTACCCTAACCCTAACCCATACCCTAACCCTAACGCGTACCCTAACCCTAACCCAAACCCTAACCCTAACACGTACGCTAATCCTAACCCGTACCCTAAACCAATCCCTAACCCTAAAACTAACCCTAACCCTAACCCTAACCCTAACCCATACCCTACGCCGTACCCTAACCCGTACCCTAACCCGTACCCTAAGCCGTACCTTAACCCTAACCCTAACCCTAACCCATATGCTACGCCGTACCCTCACCCGTACCCTAACCCGTATCCTAAGCCGTACCCTAACCCTAACCCTAACCCTAACCTATACCCTACGCCGTACCCTCACCCGTACCCTAACCCGTACCCTAAGCCGTACCCTAACCCTAACCAATACCCTACGCAGTACCCTCACCCGTACCCTCACCCATACCCTAAGCCGTACCCTAACCCTAACCCTAACCCTAACCCTAACCCTAACCCCTACCCTACGCCGTACCCTCACCCGTACCCTATCCCATACCCTAAGCCGTACCCTAACCCTAACCCTAACCCTAACCCTAACCCTAACCCTAAACTACCCTTGACTGCTTTTGCCTCCATTAGATTTCCTAACCACTAGTGTTTTAAGGAACAGGTTAAAAAGAAAATCCTAATGTGATTTTTTTATAATGTGTTTATTCTTTATCTTATCCTAGTGACTAAAATCTTCTCCATGGCTGGACCCCAAATAATATTCCTTTACGTGCTAAGTGGTATCTAGAGAGTGGGATAGGTTTAATAAATACCCTAATCCTAACGTGTACCCTAACCCTAACCCATACCCTAACCCTAACGCGTACCCTAACCCTAACCCAAACCCTAACCCTAACACGTACGCTAATCCTAACCCGTACCCTAAACCAATCCCTAACCCTAAAACTAACCCTAACCCTAACCCTAACCCATACCCTACGCCGTACCCTCACCCGTACCCTAAGCCGTACCCTAACCCTAACCCTAACCCTAACACATACGCTACGCCGTAGCCTCACCCGTACCCTAACCCGTATCCTAAGCCGTACCCTAACCCTAACCCTAACCCTAACCTATACCCTACGCCGTACCCTCACCTGTACCCTAACCCGTACCCTAAGCCGTACCCTAACCCTAACCCTAACCCTAACCCTAACCCTAACCCCTACCCTACGCCGTACCCTAACCCGTACCCTAACCCGTATCCTAAGCCGTACCCTAACCCTAACCAATACCCTACGCAGTACCCTCACCCGTACCCTCACCCGTACCCTAAGCCGTACCCTAACCCTAACCCTAACCCTAACCCCTACCCTACGCCGTACCCTCACCCGTACCCTATCCCATACCCTAAGCCGTACCCTAACCCTAACCCTAACCCTAACCCTAACCCTAACCCTAACCCTAAACTACCCTTGACTGCTTTTGCCTCCATTAGATTTCCTAAGCACTAGTGTTTTAAGGAACAGGTTAAAAGGAAAATCCTAACGTGATTTTTTTATAATGTGTTTATTCTTTATCTTATCCTAGTGACTAAAATCTTCTCCATGGCTGGACCCCAAATAATATTCCTTTACGTGCTAAGTGGTATCTAGAGAGTGGGATAGGTTTAATAAATACCCTAATCCTAACGTGTACCCTAACCCTAACCCATACCCTAACCCTAACGCGTACCCTAACCCTAACCCAAACCCTAACCCTAACACGTACGCTAATCCTAACCCGTACCCTAAACCAATCCCTAACCCTAAAACTAACCCTAACCCTAACCCTAACCCTAACCCATACCCTACGCCGTACCCTCCCCGTACCCTAAGCCGTACCCTAACCCTAACCCTAAGCCTAACCCATACGCTACGCCGTAGCCTCACCCGTACCCTAACCCGTATCCTAAGCCGTACCCTAACCCTAACCCTAACCTATACCCTACGCCGTACCCTCACCTGTACCCTAACCCGTACCCTAAGCCGTACCCTAACCCTAACCCTAACCCTAACCCTAACCCTAACCCCTACCCTACGCCGTACCCTAACCCGTACGCTAACCCGTATCCTAAGCCGTACCCTAACCCTAACCAATACCCTACGCAGTACCCTCACCCGTACCCTCACCCGTACCCTAAGCCGTACCCTAAGCCGTACCCTAACCCTAACCCTAACCCTAACCCTAACCCTAACCCCTACCCTGCGCCGTACCCTCACCCGTACCCTATCCCATACCCTAAGCCGTACCCTAACCCTAACACTAACCCTAACCCTAACCCTAACCCTAACCCTAAACTACCCTTGACTGCTTTTGCCTCCATTAGATTTCCTAAGCACTAGTGTTTTAAGGAACAGGTTAAAAGGAAAATCCTAACGTGATTTTTTTATAATGTGTTTATTCTTTATCTTATCCTAGTGACTAAAATCTTCTCCATGGCTGGACCCCAAATAATATTCCTTTACGTGCTAAGTGGTATCTAGAGAGTGGGATAGGTTTAATAAATACCCTAATCCTAACGTGTACCCTAACCCTAACCCATACCCTAACCCTAACGCGTACCCTAACCCTAACCCAAACCCTAACCCTAACACGTACGCTAATCCTAACCCGTACCCTAAACCAATCCCTAACCCTAAAACTAACCCTAACCCTAACCCTAACCCTAACCCATACCCTACGCCGTACCCTAACCCGTACCCTAACCCGTACCCTAAGCCGTACCTTAACCCTAACCCTAACCCTAACCCATATGCTACGCCGTACCCTCACCCGTACCCTAACCCGTATCCTAAGCCGTACCCTAACCCTAACCCTAACCCTAACCTATACCCTACGCCGTACCCTCACCCGTACCCTAACCCGTACCCTAAGCCGTACCCTAACCCTAACCAATACCCTACGCAGTACCCTCACCCGTACCCTCACCCATACCCTAAGCCGTACCCTAACCCTAACCCTAACCCTAACCCTAACCCTAACCCCTACCCTACGCCGTACCCTCACCCGTACCCTATCCCATACCCTAAGCCGTACCCTAACCCTAACCCTAACCCTAACCCTAACCCTAACCCTAAACTACCCTTGACTGCTTTTGCCTCCATTAGATTTCCTAACCACTAGTGTTTTAAGGAACAGGTTAAAAAGAAAATCCTAATGTGATTTTTTTATAATGTGTTTATTCTTTATCTTATCCTAGTGACTAAAATCTTCTCCATGGCTGGACCCCAAATAATATTCCTTTACGTGCTAAGTGGTATCTAGAGAGTGGGATAGGTTTAATAAATACCCTAATCCTAACGTGTACCCTAACCCTAACCCATACCCTAACCCTAACGCGTACCCTAACCCTAACCCAAACCCTAACCCTAACACGTACGCTAATCCTAACCCGTACCCTAAACCAATCCCTAACCCTAAAACTAACCCTAACCCTAACCCTAACCCATACCCTACGCCGTACCCTCACCCGTACCCTAAGCCGTACCCTAACCCTAACCCTAACCCTAACACATACGCTACGCCGTAGCCTCACCCGTACCCTAACCCGTATCCTAAGCCGTACCCTAACCCTAACCCTAACCCTAACCTATACCCTACGCCGTACCCTCACCTGTACCCTAACCCGTACCCTAAGCCGTACCCTAACCCTAACCCTAACCCTAACCCTAACCCTAACCCCTACCCTACGCCGTACCCTAACCCGTACCCTAACCCGTATCCTAAGCCGTACCCTAACCCTAACCAATACCCTACGCAGTACCCTCACCCGTACCCTCACCCGTACCCTAAGCCGTACCCTAACCCTAACCCTAACCCTAACCCCTACCCTACGCCGTACCCTCACCCGTACCCTATCCCATACCCTAAGCCGTACCCTAACCCTAACCCTAACCCTAACCCTAACCCTAACCCTAACCCTAAACTACCCTTGACTGCTTTTGCCTCCATTAGATTTCCTAAGCACTAGTGTTTTAAGGAACAGGTTAAAAGGAAAATCCTAACGTGATTTTTTTATAATGTGTTTATTCTTTATCTTATCCTAGTGACTAAAATCTTCTCCATGGCTGGACCCCAAATAATATTCCTTTACGTGCTAAGTGGTATCTAGAGAGTGGGATAGGTTTAATAAATACCCTAATCCTAACGTGTACCCTAACCCTAACCCATACCCTAACCCTAACGCGTACCCTAACCCTAACCCAAACCCTAACCCTAACACGTACGCTAATCCTAACCCGTACCCTAAACCAATCCCTAACCCTAAAACTAACCCTAACCCTAACCCTAACCCTAACCCATACCCTACGCCGTACCCTCCCCGTACCCTAAGCCGTACCCTAACCCTAACCCTAAGCCTAACCCATACGCTACGCCGTAGCCTCACCCGTACCCTAACCCGTATCCTAAGCCGTACCCTAACCCTAACCCTAACCTATACCCTACGCCGTACCCTCACCTGTACCCTAACCCGTACCCTAAGCCGTACCCTAACCCTAACCCTAACCCTAACCCTAACCCTAACCCCTACCCTACGCCGTACCCTAACCCGTACGCTAACCCGTATCCTAAGCCGTACCCTAACCCTAACCAATACCCTACGCAGTACCCTCACCCGTACCCTCACCCGTACCCTAAGCCGTACCCTAAGCCGTACCCTAACCCTAACCCTAACCCTAACCCTAACCCTAACCCCTACCCTGCGCCGTACCCTCACCCGTACCCTATCCCATACCCTAAGCCGTACCCTAACCCTAACACTAACCCTAACCCTAACCCTAACCCTAACCCTAAACTACCCTTGACTGCTTTTGCCTCCATTAGATTTCCTAAGCACTAGTGTTTTAAGGAACAGGTTAAAAGGAAAATCCTAACGTGATTTTTTTATAATGTGTTTATTCTTTATCTTATCCTAGTGACTAAAATCTTCTCCATGGCTGGACCCCAAATAATATTCCTTTACGTGCTAAGTGGTATCTAGAGAGTGGGATAGGTTTAATAAATACCCTAATCCTAACGTGTACCCTAACCCTAACCCATACCCTAACCCTAACGCGTACCCTAACCCTAACCCAAACCCTAACCCTAACACGTACGCTAATCCTAACCCGTACCCTAAACCAATCCCTAACCCTAAAACTAACCCTAACCCTAACCCTAACCCTAACCCATACCCTACGCCGTACCCTAACCCGTACCCTAACCCGTACCCTAAGCCGTACCTTAACCCTAACCCTAACCCTAACCCATATGCTACGCCGTACCCTCACCCGTACCCTAACCCGTATCCTAAGCCGTACCCTAACCCTAACCCTAACCCTAACCTATACCCTACGCCGTACCCTCACCCGTACCCTAACCCGTACCCTAAGCCGTACCCTAACCCTAACCAATACCCTACGCAGTACCCTCACCCGTACCCTCACCCATACCCTAAGCCGTACCCTAACCCTAACCCTAACCCTAACCCTAACCCTAACCCCTACCCTACGCCGTACCCTCACCCGTACCCTATCCCATACCCTAAGCCGTACCCTAACCCTAACCCTAACCCTAACCCTAACCCTAACCCTAAACTACCCTTGACTGCTTTTGCCTCCATTAGATTTCCTAACCACTAGTGTTTTAAGGAACAGGTTAAAAAGAAAATCCTAATGTGATTTTTTTATAATGTGTTTATTCTTTATCTTATCCTAGTGACTAAAATCTTCTCCATGGCTGGACCCCAAATAATATTCCTTTACGTGCTAAGTGGTATCTAGAGAGTGGGATAGGTTTAATAAATACCCTAATCCTAACGTGTACCCTAACCCTAACCCATACCCTAACCCTAACGCGTACCCTAACCCTAACCCAAACCCTAACCCTAACACGTACGCTAATCCTAACCCGTACCCTAAACCAATCCCTAACCCTAAAACTAACCCTAACCCTAACCCTAACCCATACCCTACGCCGTACCCTCACCCGTACCCTAAGCCGTACCCTAACCCTAACCCTAACCCTAACACATACGCTACGCCGTAGCCTCACCCGTACCCTAACCCGTACCCTAAGCCGTACCCTAACCCTAACCCTAACCCTAACCCTAACCCTAACCCCTACCCTACGCCGTACCCTAACCCGTACCCTAACCCGTATCCTAAGCCGTACCCTAACCCTAACCAATACCCTACGCAGTACCCTCACCCGTACCCTCACCCGTACCCTAAGCCGTACCCTAACCCTAACCCTAACCCTAACCCCTACCCTACGCCGTACCCTCACCCGTACCCTATCCCATACCCTAAGCCGTACCCTAACCCTAACCCTAACCCTAACCCTAACCCTAACCCTAACCCTAAACTACCCTTGACTGCTTTTGCCTCCATTAGATTTCCTAAGCACTAGTGTTTTAAGGAACAGGTTAAAAGGAAAATCCTAACGTGATTTTTTTATAATGTGTTTATTCTTTATCTTATCCTAGTGACTAAAATCTTCTCCATGGCTGGACCCCAAATAATATTCCTTTACGTGCTAAGTGGTATCTAGAGAGTGGGATAGGTTTAATAAATACCCTAATCCTAACGTGTACCCTAACCCTAACCCATACCCTAACCCTAACGCGTACCCTAACCCTAACCCAAACCCTAACCCTAACACGTACGCTAATCCTAACCCGTACCCTAAACCAATCCCTAACCCTAAAACTAACCCTAACCCTAACCCTAACCCTAACCCATACCCTACGCCGTACCCTCCCCGTACCCTAAGCCGTACCCTAACCCTAACCCTAAGCCTAACCCATACGCTACGCCGTAGCCTCACCCGTACCCTAACCCGTATCCTAAGCCGTACCCTAACCCTAACCCTAACCTATACCCTACGCCGTACCCTCACCTGTACCCTAACCCGTACCCTAAGCCGTACCCTAAACCTAACCCTAACCCTAACCCTAACCCTAACCCCTACCCTACGCCGTACCCTAACCCGTACGCTAACCCGTATCCTAAGCCGTACCCTAACCCTAACCAATACCCTACGCAGTACCCTCACCCGTACCCTCACCCGTACCCTAAGCCGTACCCTAAGCCGTACCCTAACCCTAACCCTAACCCTAACCCTAACCCTAACCCCTACCCTGCGCCGTACCCTCACCCGTACCCTATCCCATACCCTAAGCCGTACCCTAACCCTAACACTAACCCTAACCCTAACCCTAACCCTAACCCTAAACTACCCTTGACTGCTTTTGCCTCCATTAGATTTCCTAAGCACTAGTGTTTTAAGGAACAGGTTAAAAGGAAAATCCTAACGTGATTTTTTTATAATGTGTTTATTCTTTATCTTATCCTAGTGACTAAAATCTTCTCCATGGCTGGACCCCAAATAATATTCCTTTACGTGCTAAGTGGTATCTAGAGAGTGGGATAGGTTTAATAAATACCCTAATCCTAACGTGTACCCTAACCCTAACCCATACCCTAACCCTAACGCGTACCCTAACCCTAACCCAAACCCTAACCCTAACACGTACGCTAATCCTAACCCGTAACCTAAACCAATCTCTAACCCTAAAACTAACCCTAACCCTAACCCTAACCCTAACCCATACCCTACGCCGTACCCTAACCCGTACCCTAACCCGTACCCTAAGCCGTACCTTAACCCTAACCCTAACCCTAACCCATATGCTACGCCGTACCCTCACCCGTACCCTAACCCGTATCCTAAGCCGTACCCTAACCCTAACCCTAACCCTAACCTATACCCTACGCCGTACCCTCACCCGTACCCTAACCCGTACCCTAAGCCGTACCCTAACCCTAACCAATACCCTACGCAGTACCCTCACCCGTACCCTCACCCATACCCTAAGCCGTACCCTAACCCTAACCCTAACCCTAACCCTAACCCTAACCCCTACCCTACGCCGTACCCTCACCCGTACCCTATCCCATACCCTAAGCCGTACCCTAACCCTAACCCTAACCCTAACCCTAACCCTAACCCTAAACTACCCTTGACTGCTTTTGCCTCCATTAGATTTCCTAACCACTAGTGTTTTAAGGAACAGGTTAAAAAGAAAATCCTAATGTGATTTTTTTATAATGTGTTTATTCTTTATCTTATCCTAGTGACTAAAATCTTCTCCATGGCTGGACCCCAAATAATATTCCTTTACGTGCTAAGTGGTATCTAGAGAGTGGGATAGGTTTAATAAATACCCTAATCCTAACGTGTACCCTAACCCTAACCCATACCCTAACCCTAACGCGTACCCTAACCCTAACCCAAACCCTAACCCTAACACGTACGCTAATCCTAACCCGTACCCTAAACCAATCCCTAACCCTAAAACTAACCCTAACCCTAACCCTAACCCATACCCTACGCCGTACCCTCACCCGTACCCTAAGCCGTACCCTAACCCTAACCCTAACCCTAACACATACGCTACGCCGTAGCCTCACCCGTACCCTAACCCGTATCCTAAGCCGTACCCTAACCCTAACCCTAACCCTAACCTATACCCTACGCCGTACCCTCACCTGTACCCTAACCCGTACCCTAAGCCGTACCCTAACCCTAACCCTAACCCTAACCCTAACCCTAACCCCTACCCTACGCCGTACCCTAACCCGTACCCTAACCCGTATCCTAAGCCGTACCCTAACCCTAACCAATACCCTACGCAGTACCCTCACCCGTACCCTCACCCGTACCCTAAGCCGTACCCTAAGCCGTACCCTAACCCTAACCCTAACCCTAACCCTAACCCTAACCCTAACCCTAAACTACCCTTGACTGCTTTTGCCTCCATTAGATTTCCTAAGCACTAGTGTTTTAAGGAACAGGTTAAAAGGAAAATCCTAACGTGATTTTTTTATAATGTGTTTATTCTTTATCTTATCCTAGTGACTAAAATCTTCTCCATGGCTGGACCCCAAATAATATTCCTTTACGTGCTAAGTGGTATCTAGAGAGTGGGATAGGTTTAATAAATACCCTAATCCTAACGTGTACCCTAACCCTAACCCATACCCTAACCCTAACGCGTACCCTAACCCTAACCCAAACCCTAACCCTAACACGTACGCTAATCCTAACCCGTACCCTAAACCAATCCCTAACCCTAAAACTAACCCTAACCCTAACCCTAACCCTAAACCATACCCTACGCCGTACCCTAACCCGTACCCTAACCCGTACCCTAAGCCGTACCTTAACCCTAACCCTAACCCTAACCCATATGCTACGCCGTACCCTCACCCGTACCCTAACCCGTATCCTAAGCCGTACCCTAACCCTAACCCTAACCCTAACCTATACCCTACGCCGTACCCTCACCCGTACCCTAACCCGTACCCTAAGCCGTACCCTAACCCTAACCAATACCCTACGCAGTCCCCTCACCCGTACCCTCACCCATACCCTAAGCCGTACCCTAACCCTAACCCTAACCCTAACCCTAACCCTAACCCCTACCCTACGCCGTACCCTCACCCGTACCCTATCCCATACCCTAAGCCGTACCCTAACCCTAACCCTAACCCTAACCCTAACCCTAACCCTAAACTACCCTTGACTGCTTTTGCCTCCATTAGATTTCCTAACCACTAGTGTTTTAAGGAACAGGTTAAAAAGAAAATCCTAATGTGATTTTTTTATAATGTGTTTATTCTTTATCTTATCCTAGTGACTAAAATCTTCTCCATGGCTGGACCCCAAATAATATTCCTTTACGTGCTAAGTGGTATCTAGAGAGTGGGATAGGTTTAATAAATACCCTAATCCTAACGTGTACCCTAACCCTAACCCATACCCTAACCCTAACGCGTACCCTAACCCTAACCCAAACCCTAACCCTAACACGTACGCTAATCCTAACCCGTACCCTAAACCAATCCCTAACCCTAAAACTAACCCTAACCCTAACCCTAACCCATACCCTACGCCGTACCCTCACCCGTACCCTAAGCCGTACCCTAACCCTAACCCTAACCCTAACACATACGCTACGCCGTAGCCTCACCCGTACCCTAACCCGTATCCTAAGCCGTACCCTAACCCTAACCCTAACCCTAACCTATACCCTACGCCGTACCCTCACCTGTACCCTAACCCGTACCCTAAGCCGTACCCTAACCCTAACCCTAACCCTAACCCTAACCCTAACCCCTACCCTACGCCGTACCCTAACCCGTACCCTAACCCGTATCCTAAGCCGTACCCTAACCCTAACCAATACCCTACGCAGTACCCTCACCCGTACCCTCACCCGTACCCTAAGCCGTACCCTAACCCTAACCCTAACCCTAACCCCTACCCTACGCCGTACCCTCACCCGTACCCTATCCCATACCCTAAGCCGTACCCTAACCCTAACCCTAACCCTAACCCTAACCCTAACCCTAACCCTAAACTACCCTTGACTGCTTTTGCCTCCATTAGATTTCCTAAGCACTAGTGTTTTAAGGAACAGGTTAAAAGGAAAATCCTAACGTGATTTTTTTATAATGTGTTTATTCTTTATCTTATCCTAGTGACTAAAATCTTCTCCATGGCTGGACCCCAAATAATATTCCTTTACGTGCTAAGTGGTATCTAGAGAGTGGGATAGGTTTAATAAATACCCTAATCCTAACGTGTACCCTAACCCTAACCCATACCCTAACCCTAACGCGTACCCTAACCCTAACCCAAACCCTAACCCTAACACGTACGCTAATCCTAACCCGTACCCTAAACCAATCCCTAACCGTAAAACTAACCCTAACCCTAACCCTAACCCTAACCCATACCCTACGCCGTACCCTCCCCGTACCCTAAGCCGTACCCTAACCCTAACCCTAAGCCTAACCCATACGCTACGCCGTAGCCTCACCCGTACCCTAACCCGTATCCTAAGCCGTACCCTAACCCTAACCCTAACCTATACCCTACGCCGTACCCTCACCTGTACCCTAACCCGTACCCTAAGCCGTACCCTAACCCTAACCCTAACCCTAACCCTAACCCTAACCCCTACCCTACGCCGTACCCTAACCCGTACGCTAACCCGTATCCTAAGCCGTACCCTAACCCTAACCAATACCCTACGCAGTACCCTCACCCGTACCCTCACCCGTACCCTAAGCCGTACCCTAAGCCGTACCCTAACCCTAACCCTAACCCTAACCCTAACCCTAACCCCTACCCTGCGCCGTACCCTCACCCGTACCCTATCCCATACCCTAAGCCGTACCCTAACCCTAACCCTAACCCTAACCCTAACCCTAACCCTAACCCTAAACTACCCTTGACTGCTTTTGCCTCCATTAGATTTCCTAAGCACTAGTGTTTTAAGGAACAGGTTAAAAGGAAAATCCTAACGTGATTTTTTTATAATGTGTTTATTCTTTATCTTATCCTAGTGACTAAAATCTTCTCCATGGCTGGACCCCAAATAATATTCCTTTACGTGCTAAGTGGTATCTAGAGAGTGGGATAGGTTTAATAAATACCCTAATCCTAACGTGTACCCTAACCCTAACCCATACCCTAACCCTAACGCGTACCCTAACCCTAACCCAAACCCTAACCCTAACACGTACGCTAATCCTAACCCGTACCCTAAACCAATCCCTAACCCTAAAACTAACCCTAACCCTAACCCTAACCCTAACCCATACCCTACGCCGTACCCTAACCCGTACCCTAACCCGTACCCTAAGCCGTACCTTAACCCTAACCCTAACCCTAACCCATATGCTACGCCGTACCCTCACCCGTACCCTAACCCGTATCCTAAGCCGTACCCTAACCCTAACCCTAACCCTAACCTATACCCTACGCCGTACCCTCACCCGTACCCTAACCCGTACCCTAAGCCGTACCCTAACCCTAACCAATACCCTACGCAGTACCCTCACCCGTACCCTCACCCATACCCTAAGCCGTACCCTAACCCTAACCCTAACCCTAACCCTAACCCTAACCCCTACCCTACGCCGTACCCTCACCCGTACCCTATCCCATACCCTAAGCCGTACCCTAACCCTAACCCTAACCCTAACCCTAACCCTAACCCTAAACTACCCTTGACTGCTTTTGCCTCCATTAGATTTCCTAACCACTAGTGTTTTAAGGAACAGGTTAAAAAGAAAATCCTAATGTGATTTTTTTATAATGTGTTTATTCTTTATCTTATCCTAGTGACTAAAATCTTCTCCATGGCTGGACCCCAAATAATATTCCTTTACGTGCTAAGTGGTATCTAGAGAGTGGGATAGGTTTAATAAATACCCTAATCCTAACGTGTACCCTAACCCTAACCCATACCCTAACCCTAACGCGTACCCTAACCCTAACCCAAACCCTAACCCTAACACGTACGCTAATCCTAACCCGTACCCTAAACCAATCCCTAACCCTAAAACTAACCCTAACCCTAACCCTAACCCATACCCTACGCCGTACCCTCACCCGTACCCTAAGCCGTACCCTAACCCTAACCAATACCCTACGCAGTACCCTCACCCGTACCCTCACCCGTACCCTAAGCCGTACCCTAAGCCGTACCCTAACCCTAACCCTAACCCTAACCTATACCCTACGCCGTACCCTCACCCGTACCCTAACCCGTACCCTAAGCCGTACCCTAACCCTAACCAATACCCTACGCCGTACCCTCACCCGTACCCTATCCCATACCCTAAGCCGTACCCTAACCCTAACCCTAACCCTAACCCTAACCCTAACCCTAAACTACCCTTGACTGCTTTTGCCTCCATTAGATTTCCTAACCACTAGTGTTTTAAGGAACAGGTTAAAAAGAAAATCCTAATGTGATTTTTTTATAATGTGTTTATTCTTTATCTTATCCTAGTGACTAAAATCTTCTCCATGGCTGGACCCCAAATAATATTCCTTTACGTGCTAAGTGGTATCTAGAGAGTGGGATAGGTTTAATAAATACCCTAATCCTAACGTGTACCCTAACCCTAACCCATACCCTAACCCTAACGCGTACCCTAACCCTAACCCAAACCCTAACCCTAACACGTACGCTAATCCTAACCCGTACCCTAAACCAATCCCTAACCCTAAAACTAACCCTAACCCTAACCCTAACCCATACCCTACGCCGTACCCTCACCCGTACCCTAAGCCGTACCCTAACCCTAACCCTAACCCTAACACATACGCTACGCCGTAGCCTCACCCGTACCCTAACCCGTATCCTAAGCCGTACCCTAACCCTAACCCTAACCCTAACCTATACCCTACGCCGTACCCTCACCTGTACCCTAACCCGTACCCTAAGCCGTACCCTAACCCTAACCCTAACCCTAACCCTAACCCTAACCCCTACCCTACGCCGTACCCTAACCCGTACCCTAACCCGTATCCTAAGCCGTACCCTAACCCTAACCAATACCCTACGCAGTACCCTCACCCGTACCCTCACCCGTACCCTAAGCCGTACCCTAACCCTAACCCTAACCCTAACCCCTACCCTACGCCGTACCCTCACCCGTACCCTATCCCATACCCTAAGCCGTACCCTAACCCTAACCCTAACCCTAACCCTAACCCTAACCCTAACCCTAAACTACCCTTGACTGCTTTTGCCTCCATTAGATTTCCTAAGCACTAGTGTTTTAAGGAACAGGTTAAAAGGAAAATCCTAACGTGATTTTTTTATAATGTGTTTATTCTTTATCTTATCCTAGTGACTAAAATCTTCTCCATGGCTGGACCCCAAATAATATTCCTTTACGTGCTAAGTGGTATCTAGAGAGTGGGATAGGTTTAATAAATACCCTAATCCTAACGTGTACTCTAACCCTAACCCATACCCTAACCCTAACGCGTACCCTAACCCTAACCCAAACCCTAACCCTAACACGTACGCTAATCCTAACCCGTACCCTAAACCAATCCCTAACCCTAAAACTAACCCTAACCCTAACCCTAACCCTAACCCATACCCTACGCCGTACCCTCCCCGTACCCTAAGCCGTACCCTAACCCTAACCCTAACCCTAACCCATACGCTACGCCGTAGCCTCACCCGTACCCTAACCCGTATCCTAAGCCGTACCCTAACCCTAACCCTAACCTATACCCTACGCCGTACCCTCACCTGTACCCTAACCCGTACCCTAAGCCGTACCCTAACCCTAACCCTAACCCTAACCCTAACCCTAACCCCTACCCTACGCCGTACCCTAACCCGTACGCTAACCCGTATCCTAAGCCGTACCCTAACCCTAACCAATACCCTACGCAGTACCCTCACCCGTACCCTCACCCGTACCCTAAGCCGTACCCTAAGCCGTACCCTAACCCTAACCCTAACCCTAACCCTAACCCTAACCCCTACCCTGCGCCGTACCCTCACCCGTACCCTATCCCATACCCTAAGCCGTACCCTAACCCTAACACTAACCCTAACCCTAACCCTAACCCTAACCCTAACCCTAAACTACCCTTGACTGCTTTTGCCTCCATTAGATTTCCTAAGCACTAGTGTTTTAAGGAACAGGTTAAAAGGAAAATCCTAACGTGATTTTTTTATAATGTGTTTATTCTTTATCTTATCCTAGTGACTAAAATCTTCTCCATGGCTGGACCCCAAATAATATTCCTTTACGTGCTAAGTGGTATCTAGAGAGTGGGATAGGTTTAATAAATACCCTAATCCTAACGTGTACCCTAACCCTAACCCATACCCTAACCCTAACGCGTACCCTAACCCTAACCCAAACCCTAACCCTAACACGTACGCTAATCCTAACCCGTACCCTAAACCAATCCCTAACCCTAAAACTAACCCTAACCCTAACCCTAACCCTAACCCATACCCTACGCCGTACCCTAACCCGTACCCTAACCCGTACCCTAAGCCGTACCTTAACCCTAACCCTAACCCTAACCCATATGCTACGCCGTACCCTCACCCGTACCCTAACCCGTATCCTAAGCCGTACCCTAACCCTAACCCTAACCCTAACCTATACCCTACGCCGTACCCTCACCCGTACCCTAACCCGTACCCTAAGCCGTACCCTAACCCTAACCAATACCCTACGCAGTACCCTCACCCGTACCCTCACCCATACCCTAAGCCGTACCCTAACCCTAACCCTAACCCTAACCCTAACCCTAACCCCTACCCTACGCCGTACCCTCACCCGTACCCTATCCCATACCCTAAGCCGTACCCTAACCCTAACCCTAACCCTAACCCTAACCCTAACCCTAAACTACCCTTGACTGCTTTTGCCTCCATTAGATTTCCTAACCACTAGTGTTTTAAGGAACAGGTTAAAAAGAAAATCCTAATGTGATTTTTTTATAATGTGTTTATTCTTTATCTTATCCTAGTGACTAAAATCTTCTCCATGGCTGGACCCCAAATAATATTCCTTTACGTGCTAAGTGGTATCTAGAGAGTGGGATAGGTTTAATAAATACCCTAATCCTAACGTGTACCCTAACCCTAACCCATACCCTAACCCTAACGCGTACCCTAACCCTAACCCAAACCCTAACCCTAACACGTACGCTAATCCTAACCCGTACCCTAAACCAATCCCTAACCCTAAAACTAACCCTAACCCTAACCCTAACCCATACCCTACGCCGTACCCTCACCCGTACCCTAAGCCGTACCCTAACCCTAACCCTAACCCTAACACATACGCTACGCCGTAGCCTCACCCGTACCCTAACCCATATCCTAAGCCGTACCCTAACCCTAACCCTAACCCTAACCTATACCCTACGCCGTACCCTCACCTGTACCCTAACCCGTACCCTAAGCCGTACCCTAACCCTAACCCTAACCCTAACCCTAACCCTAACCCCTACCCTACGCCGTACCCTAACCCGTACCCTAACCCGTATCCTAAGCCGTACCCTAACCCTAACCAATACCCTACGCAGTACCCTCACCCGTACCCTCACCCGTACCCTAAGCCGTACCCTAACCCTAACCCTAACCCTAACCCCTACCCTACGCCGTACCCTCACCCGTACCCTATCCCATACCCTAAGCCGTACCCTAACCCTAACCCTAACCCTAACCCTAACCCTAACCCTAACCCTAAACTACCCTTGACTGCTTTTGCCTCCATTAGATTTCCTAAGCACTAGTGTTTTAAGGAACAGGTTAAAAGGAAAATCCTAACGTGATTTTTTTATAATGTGTTTATTCTTTATCTTATCCTAGTGACTAAAATCTTCTCCATGGCTGGACCCCAAATAATATTCCTTTACGTGCTAAGTGGTATCTAGAGAGTGGGATAGGTTTAATAAATACCCTAATCCTAACGTGTACCCTAACCCTAACCCATACCCTAACCCTAACGCGTACCCTAACCCTAACCCAAACCCTAACCCTAACACGTACGCTAATCCTAACCCGTACCCTAAACCAATCCCTAACCCTAAAACTAACCCTAACCCTAACCCTAACCCTAACCCATACCCTACGCCGTACCCTCCCCGTACCCTAAGCCGTACCCTAACCCTAACCCTAAGCCTAACCCATACGCTACGCCGTAGCCTCACCCGTACCCTAACCCGTATCCTAAGCCGTACCCTAACCCTAACCCTAACCTATACCCTACGCCGTACCCTCACCTGTACCCTAACCCGTACCCTAAGCCGTACCCTAACCCTAACCCTAACCCTAACCCTAACCCTAACCCCTACCCTACGCCGTACCCTAACCCGTACGCTAACCCGTATCCTAAGCCGTACCCTAACCCTAACCAATACCCTACGCAGTACCCTCACCCGTACCCTCACCCGTACCCTAAGCCGTACCCTAAGCCGTACCCTAACCCTAACCCTAACCCTAACCCTAACCCTAACCCCTACCCTGCGCCGTACCCTCACCCGTACCCTATCCCATACCCTAAGCCGTACCCTAACCCTAACACTAACCCTAACCCTAACCCTAACCCTAACCCTAAACTACCCTTGACTGCTTTTGCCTCCATTAGATTTCCTAAGCACTAGTGTTTTAAGGAACAGGTTAAAAGGAAAATCCTAACGTGATTTTTTTATAATGTGTTTATTCTTTATCTTATCCTAGTGACTAAAATCTTCTCCATGGCTGGACCCCAAATAATATTCCTTTACGTGCTAAGTGGTATCTAGAGAGTGGGATAGGTTTAATAAATACCCTAATCCTAACGTGTACCCTAACCCTAACCCATACCCTAACCCTAACGCGTACCCTAACCCTAACCCAAACCCTAACCCTAACACGTACGCTAATCCTAACCCGTACCCTAAACCAATCCCTAACCCTAAAACTAACCCTAACCCTAACCCTAACCCATACCCTACGCCGTACCCTCACCCGTACCCTAAGCCGTACCCTAACCCTAACCCTAACCCTAACACATACGCTACGCCGTAGCCTCACCCGTACCCTAACCCGTATCCTAAGCCGTACCCTAACCCTAACCCTAACCCTAACCTATACCCTACGCCGTACCCTCACCTGTACCCTAACCCGTACCCTAAGCCGTACCCTAACCCTAACCCTAACCCTAACCCTAACCCTAACCCCTACCCTACGCCGTACCCTAACCCGTACCCTAACCCGTATCCTAAGCCGTACCCTAACCCTAACCAATACCCTACGCAGTACCCTCACCCGTACCCTCACCCGTACCCTAAGCCGTACCCTAACCCTAACCCTAACCCTAACCCCTACCCTACGCCGTACCCTCACCCGTACCCTATCCCATACCCTAAGCCGTACCCTAACCCTAACCCTAACCCTAACCCTAACCCTAACCCTAACCCTAAACTACCCTTGACTGCTTTTGCCTCCATTAGATTTCCTAAGCACTAGTGTTTTAAGGAACAGGTTAAAAGGAAAATCCTAACGTGATTTTTTTATAATGTGTTTATTCTTTATCTTATCCTAGTGACTAAAATCTTCTCCATGGCTGGACCCCAAATAATATTCCTTTACGTGCTAAGTGGTATCTAGAGAGTGGGATAGGTTTAATAAATACCCTAATCCTAACGTGTACCCTAACCCTAACCCATACCCTAACCCTAACGCGTACCCTAACCCTAACCCAAACCCTAACCCTAACACGTACGCTAATCCTAACCCGTACCCTAAACCAATCCCTAACCCTAAAACTAACCCTAACCCTAACCCTAACCCTAACCCATACCCTACGCCGTACCCTCCCCGTACCCTAAGCCGTACCCTAACCCTAACCCTAAGCCTAACCCATACGCTACGCCGTAGCCTCACCCGTACCCTAACCCGTATCCTAAGCCGTACCCTAACCCTAACCCTAACCTATACCCTACGCCGTACCCTCACCTGTACCCTAACCCGTACCCTAAGCCGTACCCTAACCCTAACCCTAACCCTAACCCTAACCCTAACCCCTACCCTACGCCGTACCCTAACCCGTACGCTAACCCGTATCCTAAGCCGTACCCTAACCCTAACCAATACCCTACGCAGTACCCTCACCCGTACCCTCACCCGTACCCTAAGCCGTACCCTAAGCCGTACCCTAACCCTAACCCTAACCCTAACCCTAACCCTAACCCCTACCCTGCGCCGTACCCTCACCCGTACCCTATCCCATACCCTAAGCCGTACCCTAACCCTAACACTAACCCTAACCCTAACCCTAACCCTAACCCTAAACTACCCTTGACTGCTTTTGCCTCCATTAGATTTCCTAAGCACTAGTGTTTTAAGGAACAGGTTAAAAGGAAAATCCTAACGTGATTTTTTTATAATGTGTTTATTCTTTATCTTATCCTAGTGACTAAAATCTTCTCCATGGCTGGACCCCAAATAATATTCCTTTACGTGCTAAGTGGTATCTAGAGAGTGGGATAGGTTTAATAAATACCCTAATCCTAACGTGTACCCTAACCCTAACCCATACCCTAACCCTAACGCGTACCCTAACCCTAACCCAAACCCTAACCCTAACACGTACGCTAATCCTAACCCGTACCCTAAACCAATCCCTAACCCTAAAACTAACCCTAACCCTAACCCTAACCCTAACCCATACCCTACGCCGTACCCTAACCCGTACCCTAACCCGTACCCTAAGCCGTACCTTAACCCTAACCCTAACCCTAACCCATATGCTACGCCGTACCCTCACCCGTACCCTAACCCGTATCCTAAGCCGTACCCTAACCCTAACCCTAACCCTAACCTATACCCTACGCCGTACCCTCACCCGTACCCTAACCCGTACCCTAAGCCGTACCCTAACCCTAACCAATACCCTACGCAGTACCCTCACCCGTACCCTCACCCATACCCTAAGCCGTACCCTAACCCTAACCCTAACCCTAACCCTAACCCTAACCCCTACCCTACGCCGTACCCTCACCCGTACCCTATCCCATACCCTAAGCCGTACCCTAACCCTAACCCTAACCCTAACCCTAACCCTAACCCTAAACTACCCTTGACTGCTTTTGCCTCCATTAGATTTCCTAACCACTAGTGTTTTAAGGAACAGGTTAAAAAGAAAATCCTAATGTGATTTTTTTATAATGTGTTTATTCTTTATCTTATCCTAGTGACTAAAATCTTCTCCATGGCTGGACCCCAAATAATATTCCTTTACGTGCTAAGTGGTATCTAGAGAGTGGGATAGGTTTAATAAATACCCTAATCCTAACGTGTACCCTAACCCTAACCCATACCCTAACCCTAACGCGTACCCTAACCCTAACCCAAACCCTAACCCTAACACGTACGCTAATCCTAACCCGTACCCTAAACCAATCCCTAACCCTAAAACTAACCCTAACCCTAACCCTAACCCATACCCTACGCCGTACCCTCACCCGTACCCTAAGCCGTACCCTAACCCTAACCCTAACCCTAACACATACGCTACGCCGTAGCCTCACCCGTACCCTAACCCGTATCCTAAGCCGTACCCTAACCCTAACCCTAACCCTAACCTATACCCTACGCCGTACCCTCACCTGTACCCTAACCCGTACCCTAAGCCGTACCCTAACCCTAACCCTAACCCTAACCCTAACCCTAACCCCTACCCTACGCCGTACCCTAACCCGTACCCTAACCCGTATCCTAAGCCGTACCCTAACCCTAACCAATACCCTACGCAGTACCCTCACCCGTACCCTCACCCGTACCCTAAGCCGTACCCTAACCCTAACCCTAACCCTAACCCCTACCCTACGCCGTACCCTCACCCGTACCCTATCCCATACCCTAAGCCGTACCCTAACCCTAACCCTAACCCTAACCCTAACCCTAACCCTAACCCTAAACTACCCTTGACTGCTTTTGCCTCCATTAGATTTCCTAAGCACTAGTGTTTTAAGGAACAGGTTAAAAGGAAAATCCTAACGTGATTTTTTTATAATGTGTTTATTCTTTATCTTATCCTAGTGACTAAAATCTTCTCCATGGCTGGACCCCAAATAATATTCCTTTACGTGCTAAGTGGTATCTAGAGAGTGGGATAGGTTTAATAAATACCCTAATCCTAACGTGTACCCTAACCCTAACCCATACCCTAACCCTAACGCGTACCCTAACCCTAACCCAAACCCTAACCCTAACACGTACGCTAATCCTAACCCGTACCCTAAACCAATCCCTAACCCTAAAACTAACCCTAACCCTAACCCTAACCCTAACCCATACCCTACGCCGTACCCTCCCCGTACCCTAAGCCGTACCCTAACCCTAACCCTAAGCCTAACCCATACGCTACGCCGTAGCCTCACCCGTACCCTAACCCGTATCCTAAGCCGTACCCTAACCCTAACCCTAACCTATACCCTACGCCGTACCCTCACCTGTACCCTAACCCGTACCCTAAGCCGTACCCTAACCCTAACCCTAACCCTAACCCTAACCCTAACCCCTACCCTACGCCGTACCCTAACCCGTACGCTAACCCGTATCCTAAGCCGTACCCTAACCCTAACCAATACCCTACGCAGTACCCTCACCCGTACCCTCACCCGTACCCTAAGCCGTACCCTAAGCCGTACCCTAACCCTAACCCTAACCCTAACCCTAACCCTAACCCCTACCCTGCGCCGTACCCTCACCCGTACCCTATCCCATACCCTAAGCCGTACCCTAACCCTAACACTAACCCTAACCCTAACCCTAACCCTAACCCTAAACTACCCTTGACTGCTTTTGCCTCCATTAGATTTCCTAAGCACTAGTGTTTTAAGGAACAGGTTAAAAGGAAAATCCTAACGTGATTTTTTTATAATGTGTTTATTCTTTATCTTATCCTAGTGACTAAAATCTTCTCCATGGCTGGACCCCAAATAATATTCCTTTACGTGCTAAGTGGTATCTAGAGAGTGGGATAGGTTTAATAAATACCCTAATCCTAACGTGTACCCTAACCCTAACCCATACCCTAACCCTAACGCGTACCCTAACCCTAACCCAAACCCTAACCCTAACACGTACGCTAATCCTAACCCGTACCCTAAACCAATCCCTAACCCTAAAACTAACCCTAACCCTAACCCTAACCCTAACCCATACCCTACGCCGTACCCTAACCCGTACCCTAACCCGTACCCTAAGCCGTACCTTAACCCTAACCCTAACCCTAACCCATATGCTACGCCGTACCCTCACCCGTACCCTAACCCGTATCCTAAGCCGTACCCTAACCCTAACCCTAACCCTAACCTATACCCTACGCCGTACCCTCACCCGTACCCTAACCCGTACCCTAAGCCGTACCCTAACCCTAACCAATACCCTACGCAGTACCCTCACCCGTACCCTCACCCATACCCTAAGCCGTACCCTAACCCTAACCCTAACCCTAACCCTAACCCTAACCCCTACCCTACGCCGTACCCTCACCCGTACCCTATCCCATACCCTAAGCCGTACCCTAACCCTAACCCTAACCCTAACCCTAACCCTAACCCTAAACTACCCTTGACTGCTTTTGCCTCCATTAGATTTCCTAACCACTAGTGTTTTAAGGAACAGGTTAAAAAGAAAATCCTAATGTGATTTTTTTATAATGTGTTTATTCTTTATCTTATCCTAGTGACTAAAATCTTCTCCATGGCTGGACCCCAAATAATATTCCTTTACGTGCTAAGTGGTATCTAGAGAGTGGGATAGGTTTAATAAATACCCTAATCCTAACGTGTACCCTAACCCTAACCCATACCCTAACCCTAACGCGTACCCTAACCCTAACCCAAACCCTAACCCTAACACGTACGCTAATCCTAACCCGTACCCTAAACCAATCCCTAACCCTAAAACTAACCCTAACCCTAACCCTAACCCATACCCTACGCCGTACCCTCACCCGTACCCTAAGCCGTACCCTAACCCTAACCCTAACCCTAACACATACGCTACGCCGTAGCCTCACCCGTACCCTAACCCGTATCCTAAGCCGTACCCTAACCCTAACCCTAACCCTAACCTATACCCTACGCCGTACCCTCACCTGTACCCTAACCCGTACCCTAAGCCGTACCCTAACCCTAACCCTAACCCTAACCCTAACCCTAACCCCTACCCTACGCCGTACCCTAACCCGTACCCTAACCCGTATCCTAAGCCGTACCCTAACCCTAACCAATACCCTACGCAGTACCCTCACCCGTACCCTCACCCGTACCCTAAGCCGTACCCTAACCCTAACCCTAACCCTAACCCCTACCCTACGCCGTACCCTCACCCGTACCCTATCCCATACCCTAAGCCGTACCCTAACCCTAACCCTAACCCTAACCCTAACCCTAACCCTAACCCTAAACTACCCTTGACTGCTTTTGCCTCCATTAGATTTCCTAAGCACTAGTGTTTTAAGGAACAGGTTAAAAGGAAAATCCTAACGTGATTTTTTTATAATGTGTTTATTCTTTATCTTATCCTAGTGACTAAAATCTTCTCCATGGCTGGACCCCAAATAATATTCCTTTACGTGCTAAGTGGTATCTAGAGAGTGGGATAGGTTTAATAAATACCCTAATCCTAACGTGTACCCTAACCCTAACCCATACCCTAACCCTAACGCGTACCCTAACCCTAACCCAAACCCTAACCCTAACACGTACGCTAATCCTAACCCGTACCCTAAACCAATCCCTAACCCTAAAACTAACCCTAACCCTAACCCTAACCCTAACCCATACCCTACGCCGTACCCTCCCCGTACCCTAAGCCGTACCCTAACCCTAACCCTAAGCCTAACCCATACGCTACGCCGTAGCCTCACCCGTACCCTAACCCGTATCCTAAGCCGTACCCTAACCCTAACCCTAACCTATACCCTACGCCGTACCCTCACCTGTACCCTAACCCGTACCCTAAGCCGTACCCTAACCCTAACCCTAACCCTAACCCTAACCCTAACCCCTACCCTACGCCGTACCCTAACCCGTACGCTAACCCGTATCCTAAGCCGTACCCTAACCCTAACCAATACCCTACGCAGTACCCTCACCCGTACCCTCACCCGTACCCTAAGCCGTACCCTAAGCCGTACCCTAACCCTAACCCTAACCCTAACCCTAACCCTAACCCCTACCCTGCGCCGTACCCTCACCCGTACCCTATCCCATACCCTAAGCCGTACCCTAACCCTAACACTAACCCTAACCCTAACCCTAACCCTAACCCTAAACTACCCTTGACTGCTTTTGCCTCCATTAGATTTCCTAAGCACTAGTGTTTTAAGGAACAGGTTAAAAGGAAAATCCTAACGTGATTTTTTTATAATGTGTTTATTCTTTATCTTATCCTAGTGACTAAAATCTTCTCCATGGCTGGACCCCAAATAATATTCCTTTACGTGCTAAGTGGTATCTAGAGAGTGGGATAGGTTTAATAAATACCCTAATCCTAACGTGTACCCTAACCCTAACCCATACCCTAACCCTAACGCGTACCCTAACCCTAACCCAAACCCTAACCCTAACACGTACGCTAATCCTAACCCGTACCCTAAACCAATCCCTAACCCTAAAACTAACCCTAACCCTAACCCTAACCCTAACCCATACCCTACGCCGTACCCTAACCCGTACCCTAACCCGTACCCTAAGCCGTACCTTAACCCTAACCCTAACCCTAACCCATATGCTACGCCGTACCCTCACCCGTACCCTAACCCGTATCCTAAGCCGTACCCTAACCCTAACCCTAACCCTAACCTATACCCTACGCCGTACCCTCACCCGTACCCTAACCCGTACCCTAAGCCGTACCCTAACCCTAACCAATACCCTACGCAGTACCCTCACCCGTACCCTCACCCATACCCTAAGCCGTACCCTAACCCTAACCCTAACCCTAACCCTAACCCTAACCCCTACCCTACGCCGTACCCTCACCCGTACCCTATCCCATACCCTAAGCCGTACCCTAACCCTAACCCTAACCCTAACCCTAACCCTAACCCTAAACTACCCTTGACTGCTTTTGCCTCCATTAGATTTCCTAACCACTAGTGTTTTAAGGAACAGGTTAAAAAGAAAATCCTAATGTGATTTTTTTATAATGTGTTTATTCTTTATCTTATCCTAGTGACTAAAATCTTCTCCATGGCTGGACCCCAAATAATATTCCTTTACGTGCTAAGTGGTATCTAGAGAGTGGGATAGGTTTAATAAATACCCTAATCCTAACGTGTACCCTAACCCTAACCCATACCCTAACCCTAACGCGTACCCTAACCCTAACCCAAACCCTAACCCTAACACGTACGCTAATCCTAACCCGTACCCTAAACCAATCCCTAACCCTAAAACTAACCCTAACCCTAACCCTAACCCATACCCTACGCCGTACCCTCACCCGTACCCTAAGCCGTACCCTAACCCTAACCCTAACCCTAACACATACGCTACGCCGTAGCCTCACCCGTACCCTAACCCGTATCCTAAGCCGTACCCTAACCCTAACCCTAACCCTAACCTATACCCTACGCCGTACCCTCACCTGTACCCTAACCCGTACCCTAAGCCGTACCCTAACCCTAACCCTAACCCTAACCCTAACCCTAACCCCTACCCTACGCCGTACCCTAACCCGTACCCTAACCCGTATCCTAAGCCGTACCCTAACCCTAACCAATACCCTACGCAGTACCCTCACCCGTACCCTCACCCGTACCCTAAGCCGTACCCTAACCCTAACCCTAACCCTAACCCCTACCCTACGCCGTACCCTCACCCGTACCCTATCCCATACCCTAAGCCGTACCCTAACCCTAACCCTAACCCTAACCCTAACCCTAACCCTAACCCTAAACTACCCTTGACTGCTTTTGCCTCCATTAGATTTCCTAAGCACTAGTGTTTTAAGGAACAGGTTAAAAGGAAAATCCTAACGTGATTTTTTTATAATGTGTTTATTCTTTATCTTATCCTAGTGACTAAAATCTTCTCCATGGCTGGACCCCAAATAATATTCCTTTACGTGCTAAGTGGTATCTAGAGAGTGGGATAGGTTTAATAAATACCCTAATCCTAACGTGTACCCTAACCCTAACCCATACCCTAACCCTAACGCGTACCCTAACCCTAACCCAAACCCTAACCCTAACACGTACGCTAATCCTAACCCGTACCCTAAACCAATCCCTAACCCTAAAACTAACCCTAACCCTAACCCTAACCCTAACCCATACCCTACGCCGTACCCTCCCCGTACCCTAAGCCGTACCCTAACCCTAACCCTAAGCCTAACCCATACGCTACGCCGTAGCCTCACCCGTACCCTAACCCGTATCCTAAGCCGTACCCTAACCCTAACCCTAACCTATACCCTACGCCGTACCCTCACCTGTACCCTAACCCGTACCCTAAGCCGTACCCTAACCCTAACCCTAACCCTAACCCTAACCCTAACCCCTACCCTACGCCGTACCCTAACCCGTACGCTAACCCGTATCCTAAGCCGTACCCTAACCCTAACCAATACCCTACGCAGTACCCTCACCCGTACCCTCACCCGTACCCTAAGCCGTACCCTAAGCCGTACCCTAACCCTAACCCTAACCCTAACCCTAACCCTAACCCCTACCCTGCGCCGTACCCTCACCCGTACCCTATCCCATACCCTAAGCCGTACCCTAACCCTAACACTAACCCTAACCCTAACCCTAACCCTAACCCTAAACTACCCTTGACTGCTTTTGCCTCCATTAGATTTCCTAAGCACTAGTGTTTTAAGGAACAGGTTAAAAGGAAAATCCTAACGTGATTTTTTTATAATGTGTTTATTCTTTATCTTATCCTAGTGACTAAAATCTTCTCCATGGCTGGACCCCAAATAATATTCCTTTACGTGCTAAGTGGTATCTAGAGAGTGGGATAGGTTTAATAAATACCCTAATCCTAACGTGTACCCTAACCCTAACCCATACCCTAACCCTAACGCGTACCCTAACCCTAACCCAAACCCTAACCCTAACACGTACGCTAATCCTAACCCGTACCCTAAACCAATCCCTAACCCTAAAACTAACCCTAACCCTAACCCTAACCCTAACCCATACCCTACGCCGTACCCTAACCCGTACCCTAACCCGTACCCTAAGCCGTACCTTAACCCTAACCCTAACCCTAACCCATATGCTACGCCGTACCCTCACCCGTACCCTAACCCGTATCCTAAGCCGTACCCTAACCCTAACCCTAACCTATACCCTACGCCGTACCCTCACCCGTACCCTAACCCGTACCCTAACCCTAACCAATACCCTACGCAGTACCCTCACCCGTACCCTCACCCATACCCTAAGCCGTACCCTAACCCTAACCCTAACCCTAACCCTAACCCTAACCCCTACCCTACGCCGTACCCTCACCCGTACCCTATCCCATACCCTAAGCCGTACCCTAACCCTAACCCTAACCCTAACCCTAACCCTAACCCTAAACTACCCTTGACTGCTTTTGCCTCCATTAGATTTCCTAACCACTAGTGTTTTAAGGAACAGGTTAAAAAGAAAATCCTAATGTGATTTTTTTATAATGTGTTTATTCTTTATCTTATCCTAGTGACTAAAATCTTCTCCATGGCTGGACCCCAAATAATATTCCTTTACGTGCTAAGTGGTATCTAGAGAGTGGGATAGGTTTAATAAATACCCTAATCCTAACGTGTACCCTAACCCTAACCCATACCCTAACCCTAACGCGTACCCTAACCCTAACCCAAACCCTAACCCTAACACGTACGCTAATCCTAACCCGTACCCTAAACCAATCCCTAACCCTAAAACTAACCCTAACCCTAACCCTAACCCATACCCTACGCCGTACCCTCACCCGTACCCTAAGCCGTACCCTAACCCTAACCCTAACCCTAACACATACGCTACGCCGTAGCCTCACCCGTACCCTAACCCGTATCCTAAGCCGTACCCTAACCCTAACCCTAACCCTAACCTATACCCTACGCCGTACCCTCACCTGTACCCTAACCCGTACCCTAAGCCGTACCCTAACCCTAACCCTAACCCTAACCCTAACCCTAACCCCTACCCTACGCCGTACCCTAAGCCGTACCCTAACCCGTATCCTAAGCCGTACCCTAACCCTAACCAATACCCTACGCAGTACCCTCACCCGTACCCTCACCCGTACCCTAAGCCGTACCCTAAGCCGTACCCTAACCCTAACCCTAACCCTAACCCTAACCCTAACCCTAACCCTAAACTACCCTTGACTGCTTTTGCCTCCATTAGATTTCCTAAGCACTAGTGTTTTAAGGAACAGGTTAAAAGGAAAATCCTAACGTGATTTTTTTATAATGTGTTTATTCTTTATCTTATCCTAGTGACTAAAATCTTCTCCATGGCTGGACCCCAAATAATATTCCTTTACGTGCTAAGTGGTATCTAGAGAGTGGGATAGGTTTAATAAATACCCTAATCCTAACGTGTACCCTAACCCTAACCCATACCCTAACCCTAACGCGTACCCTAACCCTAACCCAAACCCTAACCCTAACACGTACGCTAATCCTAACCCGTACCCTAAACCAATCCCTAACCCTAAAACTAACCCTAACCCTAACCCTAACCCTAACCCATACCCTACGCCGTACCCTAACCCGTACCCTAACCCGTACCCTAAGCCGTACCTTAACCCTAACCCTAACCCTAACCCATATGCTACGCCGTACCCTCACCCGTACCCTAACCCGTATCCTAAGCCGTACCCTAACCCTAACCCTAACCCTAACCTATACCCTACGCCGTACCCTCACCCGTACCCTAACCCGTACCCTAAGCCGTACCCTAACCCTAACCAATACCCTACGCAGTACCCTCACCCGTACCCTCACCCATACCCTAAGCCGTACCCTAACCCTAACCCTAACCCTAACCCTAACCCTAACCCCTACCCTACGCCGTACCCTCACCCGTACCCTATCCCATACCCTAAGCCGTACCCTAACCCTAACCCTAACCCTAACCCTAACCCTAACCCTAAACTACCCTTGACTGCTTTTGCCTCCATTAGATTTCCTAACCACTAGTGTTTTAAGGAACAGGTTAAAAAGAAAATCCTAATGTGATTTTTTTATAATGTGTTTATTCTTTATCTTATCCTAGTGACTAAAATCTTCTCCATGGCTGGACCCCAAATAATATTCCTTTACGTGCTAAGTGGTATCTAGAGAGTGGGATAGGTTTAATAAATACCCTAATCCTAACGTGTACCCTAACCCTAACCCATACCCTAACCCTAACGCGTACCCTAACCCTAACCCAAACCCTAACCCTAACACGTACGCTAATCCTAACCCGTACCCTAAACCAATCCCTAACCCTAAAACTAACCCTAACCCTAACCCTAACCCATACCCTACGCCGTACCCTCACCCGTACCCTAAGCCGTACCCTAACCCTAACCCTAACCCTAACACATACGCTACGCCGTAGCCTCACCCGTACCCTAACCCGTATCCTAAGCCGTACCCTAACCCTAACCCTAACCCTAACCTATACCCTACGCCGTACCCTCACCTGTACCCTAACCCGTACCCTAAGCCGTACCCTAACCCTAACCCTAACCCTAACCCTAACCCTAACCCCTACCCTACGCCGTACCCTAACCCGTACCCTAACCCGTATCCTAAGCCGTACCCTAACCCTAACCAATACCCTACGCAGTACCCTCACCCGTACCCTCACCCGTACCCTAAGCCGTACCCTAACCCTAACCCTAACCCTAACCCCTACCCTACGCCGTACCCTCACCCGTACCCTATCCCATACCCTAAGCCGTACCCTAACCCTAACCCTAACCCTAACCCTAACCCTAACCCTAACCCTAAACTACCCTTGACTGCTTTTGCCTCCATTAGATTTCCTAAGCACTAGTGTTTTAAGGAACAGGTTAAAAGGAAAATCCTAACGTGATTTTTTTATAATGTGTTTATTCTTTATCTTATCCTAGTGACTAAAATCTTCTCCATGGCTGGACCCCAAATAATATTCCTTTACGTGCTAAGTGGTATCTAGAGAGTGGGATAGGTTTAATAAATACCCTAATCCTAACGTGTACCCTAACCCTAACCCATACCCTAACCCTAACGCGTACCCTAACCCTAACCCAAACCCTAACCCTAACACGTACGCTAATCCTAACCCGTACCCTAAACCAATCCCTAACCCTAAAACTAACCCTAACCCTAACCCTAACCCTAACCCATACCCTACGCCGTACCCTCCCCGTACCCTAAGCCGTACCCTAACCCTAACCCTAAGCCTAACCCATACGCTACGCCGTAGCCTCACCCGTACCCTAACCCGTATCCTAAGCCGTACCCTAACCCTAACCCTAACCTATACCCTACGCCGTACCCTCACCTGTACCCTAACCCGTACCCTAAGCCGTACCCTAACCCTAACCCTAACCCTAACCCTAACCCTAACCCCTACCCTACGCCGTACCCTAACCCGTACGCTAACCCGTATCCTAAGCCGTACCCTAACCCTAACCAATACCCTACGCAGTACCCTCACCCGTACCCTCACCCGTACCCTAAGCCGTACCCTAAGCCGTACCCTAACCCTAACCCTAACCCTAACCCTAACCCTAACCCCTACCCTGCGCCGTACCCTCACCCGTACCCTATCCCATACCCTAAGCCGTACCCTAACCCTAACACTAACCCTAACCCTAACCCTAACCCTAACCCTAAACTACCCTTGACTGCTTTTGCCTCCATTAGATTTCCTAAGCACTAGTGTTTTAAGGAACAGGTTAAAAGGAAAATCCTAACGTGATTTTTTTATAATGTGTTTATTCTTTATCTTATCCTAGTGACTAAAATCTTCTCCATGGCTGGACCCCAAATAATATTCCTTTACGTGCTAAGTGGTATCTAGAGAGTGGGATAGGTTTAATAAATACCCTAATCCTAACGTGTACCCTAACCCTAACCCATACCCTAACCCTAACGCGTACCCTAACCCTAACCCAAACCCTAACCCTAACACGTACGCTAATCCTAACCCGTACCCTAAACCAATCCCTAACCCTAAAACTAACCCTAACCCTAACCCTAACCCTAACCCATACCCTACGCCGTACCCTAACCCGTACCCTAACCCGTACCCTAAGCCGTACCTTAACCCTAACCCTAACCCTAACCCATATGCTACGCCGTACCCTCACCCGTACCCTAACCCGTATCCTAAGCCGTACCCTAACCCTAACCCTAACCCTAACCTATACCCTACGCCGTACCCTCACCCGTACCCTAACCCGTACCCTAAGCCGTACCCTAACCCTAACCAATACCCTACGCAGTACCCTCACCCGTACCCTCACCCATACCCTAAGCCGTACCCTAACCCTAACCCTAACCCTAACCCTAACCCTAACCCCTACCCTACGCCGTACCCTCACCCGTACCCTATCCCATACCCTAAGCCGTACCCTAACCCTAACCCTAACCCTAACCCTAACCCTAACCCTAAACTACCCTTGACTGCTTTTGCCTCCATTAGATTTCCTAACCACTAGTGTTTTAAGGAACAGGTTAAAAAGAAAATCCTAATGTGATTTTTTTATAATGTGTTTATTCTTTATCTTATCCTAGTGACTAAAATCTTCTCCATGGCTGGACCCCAAATAATATTCCTTTACGTGCTAAGTGGTATCTAGAGAGTGGGATAGGTTTAATAAATACCCTAATCCTAACGTGTACCCTAACCCTAACCCATACCCTAACCCTAACGCGTACCCTAACCCTAACCCAAACCCTAACCCTAACACGTACGCTAATCCTAACCCGTACCCTAAACCAATCCCTAACCCTAAAACTAACCCTAACCCTAACCCTAACCCATACCCTACGCCGTACCCTCACCCGTACCCTAAGCCGTACCCTAACCCTAACCCTAACCCTAACACATACGCTACGCCGTAGCCTCACCCGTACCCTAACCCGTATCCTAAGCCGTACCCTAACCCTAACCCTAACCCTAACCTATACCCTACGCCGTACCCTCACCTGTACCCTAACCCGTACCCTAAGCCGTACCCTAACCCTAACCCTAACCCTAACCCTAACCCTAACCCCTACCCTACGCCGTACCCTAACCCGTACCCTAACCCGTATCCTAAGCCGTACCCTAACCCTAACCAATACCCTACGCAGTACCCTCACCCGTACCCTCACCCGTACCCTAAGCCGTACCCTAACCCTAACCCTAACCCTAACCCCTACCCTACGCCGTACCCTCACCCGTACCCTATCCCATACCCTAAGCCGTACCCTAACCCTAACCCTAACCCTAACCCTAACCCTAACCCTAACCCTAAACTACCCTTGACTGCTTTTGCCTCCATTAGATTTCCTAAGCACTAGTGTTTTAAGGAACAGGTTAAAAGGAAAATCCTAACGTGATTTTTTTATAATGTGTTTATTCTTTATCTTATCCTAGTGACTAAAATCTTCTCCATGGCTGGACCCCAAATAATATTCCTTTACGTGCTAAGTGGTATCTAGAGAGTGGGATAGGTTTAATAAATACCCTAATCCTAACGTGTACCCTAACCCTAACCCATACCCTAACCCTAACGCGTACCCTAACCCTAACCCAAACCCTAACCCTAACACGTACGCTAATCCTAACCCGTACCCTAAACCAATCCCTAACCCTAAAACTAACCCTAACCCTAACCCTAACCCTAACCCATACCCTACGCCGTACCCTCCCCGTACCCTAAGCCGTACCCTAACCCTAACCCTAAGCCTAACCCATACGCTACGCCGTAGCCTCACCCGTACCCTAACCCGTATCCTAAGCCGTACCCTAACCCTAACCCTAACCTATACCCTACGCCGTACCCTCACCTGTACCCTAACCCGTACCCTAAGCCGTACCCTAACCCTAACCCTAACCCTAACCCTAACCCTAACCCCTACCCTACGCCGTACCCTAACCCGTACGCTAACCCGTATCCTAAGCCGTACCCTAACCCTAACCAATACCCTACGCAGTACCCTCACCCGTACCCTCACCCGTACCCTAAGCCGTACCCTAAGCCGTACCCTAACCCTAACCCTAACCCTAACCCTAACCCTAACCCCTACCCTGCGCCGTACCCTCACCCGTACCCTATCCCATACCCTAAGCCGTACCCTAACCCTAACACTAACCCTAACCCTAACCCTAACCCTAACCCTAAACTACCCTTGACTGCTTTTGCCTCCATTAGATTTCCTAAGCACTAGTGTTTTAAGGAACAGGTTAAAAGGAAAATCCTAACGTGATTTTTTTATAATGTGTTTATTCTTTATCTTATCCTAGTGACTAAAATCTTCTCCATGGCTGGACCCCAAATAATATTCCTTTACGTGCTAAGTGGTATCTAGAGAGTGGGATAGGTTTAATAAATACCCTAATCCTAACGTGTACCCTAACCCTAACCCATACCCTAACCCTAACGCGTACCCTAACCCTAACCCAAACCCTAACCCTAACACGTACGCTAATCCTAACCCGTACCCTAAACCAATCCCTAACCCTAAAACTAACCCTAACCCTAACCCTAACCCTAACCCATACCCTACGCCGTACCCTAACCCGTACCCTAACCCGTACCCTAAGCCGTACCTTAACCCTAACCCTAACCCTAACCCATATGCTACGCCGTACCCTCACCCGTACCCTAACCCGTATCCTAAGCCGTACCCTAACCCTAACCCTAACCCTAACCTATACCCTACGCCGTACCCTCACCCGTACCCTAACCCGTACCCTAAGCCGTACCCTAACCCTAACCAATACCCTACGCAGTACCCTCACCCGTACCCTCACCCATACCCTAAGCCGTACCCTAACCCTAACCCTAACCCTAACCCTAACCCTAACCCCTACCCTACGCCGTACCCTCACCCGTACCCTATCCCATACCCTAAGCCGTACCCTAACCCTAACCCTAACCCTAACCCTAACCCTAACCCTAAACTACCCTTGACTGCTTTTGCCTCCATTAGATTTCCTAACCACTAGTGTTTTAAGGAACAGGTTAAAAAGAAAATCCTAATGTGATTTTTTTATAATGTGTTTATTCTTTATCTTATCCTAGTGACTAAAATCTTCTCCATGGCTGGACCCCAAATAATATTCCTTTACGTGCTAAGTGGTATCTAGAGAGTGGGATAGGTTTAATAAATACCCTAATCCTAACGTGTACCCTAACCCTAACCCATACCCTAACCCTAACGCGTACCCTAACCCTAACCCAAACCCTAACCCTAACACGTACGCTAATCCTAACCCGTACCCTAAACCAATCCCTAACCCTAAAACTAACCCTAACCCTAACCCTAACCCATACCCTACGCCGTACCCTCACCCGTACCCTAAGCCGTACCCTAACCCTAACCCTAACCCTAACACATACGCTACGCCGTAGCCTCACCCGTACCCTAACCCGTATCCTAAGCCGTACCCTAACCCTAACCCTAACCCTAACCTATACCCTACGCCGTACCCTCACCTGTACCCTAACCCGTACCCTAAGCCGTACCCTAACCCTAACCCTAACCCTAACCCTAACCCTAACCCCTACCCTACGCCGTACCCTAACCCGTACCCTAACCCGTATCCTAAGCCGTACCCTAACCCTAACCAATACCCTACGCAGTACCCTCACCCGTACCCTCACCCGTACCCTAAGCCGTACCCTAACCCTAACCCTAACCCTAACCCCTACCCTACGCCGTACCCTCACCCGTACCCTATCCCATACCCTAAGCCGTACCCTAACCCTAACCCTAACCCTAACCCTAACCCTAACCCTAACCCTAAACTACCCTTGACTGCTTTTGCCTCCATTAGATTTCCTAAGCACTAGTGTTTTAAGGAACAGGTTAAAAGGAAAATCCTAACGTGATTTTTTTATAATGTGTTTATTCTTTATCTTATCCTAGTGACTAAAATCTTCTCCATGGCTGGACCCCAAATAATATTCCTTTACGTGCTAAGTGGTATCTAGAGAGTGGGATAGGTTTAATAAATACCCTAATCCTAACGTGTACCCTAACCCTAACCCATACCCTAACCCTAACGCGTACCCTAACCCTAACCCAAACCCTAACCCTAACACGTACGCTAATCCTAACCCGTACCCTAAACCAATCCCTAACCCTAAAACTAACCCTAACCCTAACCCTAACCCTAACCCATACCCTACGCCGTACCCTCCCCGTACCCTAAGCCGTACCCTAACCCTAACCCTAAGCCTAACCCATACGCTACGCCGTAGCCTCACCCGTACCCTAACCCGTATCCTAAGCCGTACCCTAACCCTAACCCTAACCTATACCCTACGCCGTACCCTCACCTGTACCCTAACCCGTACCCTAAGCCGTACCCTAACCCTAACCCTAACCCTAACCCTAACCCTAACCCCTACCCTACGCCGTACCCTAACCCGTACGCTAACCCGTATCCTAAGCCGTACCCTAACCCTAACCAATACCCTACGCAGTACCCTCACCCGTACCCTCACCCGTACCCTAAGCCGTACCCTAAGCCGTACCCTAACCCTAACCCTAACCCTAACCCTAACCCTAACCCCTACCCTGCGCCGTACCCTCACCCGTACCCTATCCCATACCCTAAGCCGTACCCTAACCCTAACACTAACCCTAACCCTAACCCTAACCCTAACCCTAAACTACCCTTGACTGCTTTTGCCTCCATTAGATTTCCTAAGCACTAGTGTTTTAAGGAACAGGTTAAAAGGAAAATCCTAACGTGATTTTTTTATAATGTGTTTATTCTTTATCTTATCCTAGTGACTAAAATCTTCTCCATGGCTGGACCCCAAATAATATTCCTTTACGTGCTAAGTGGTATCTAGAGAGTGGGATAGGTTTAATAAATACCCTAATCCTAACGTGTACCCTAACCCTAACCCATACCCTAACCCTAACGCGTACCCTAACCCTAACCCAAACCCTAACCCTAACACGTACGCTAATCCTAACCCGTACCCTAAACCAATCCCTAACCCTAAAACTAACCCTAACCCTAACCCTAACCCTAACCCATACCCTACGCCGTACCCTAACCCGTACCCTAACCCGTACCCTAAGCCGTACCTTAACCCTAACCCTAACCCTAACCCATATGCTACGCCGTACCCTCACCCGTACCCTAACCCGTATCCTAAGCCGTACCCTAACCCTAACCCTAACCCTAACCTATACCCTACGCCGTACCCTCACCCGTACCCTAACCCGTACCCTAAGCCGTACCCTAACCCTAACCAATACCCTACGCAGTACCCTCACCCGTACCCTCACCCATACCCTAAGCCGTACCCTAACCCTAACCCTAACCCTAACCCTAACCCTAACCCCTACCCTACGCCGTACCCTCACCCGTACCCTATCCCATACCCTAAGCCGTACCCTAACCCTAACCCTAACCCTAACCCTAACCCTAACCCTAAACTACCCTTGACTGCTTTTGCCTCCATTAGATTTCCTAACCACTAGTGTTTTAAGGAACAGGTTAAAAAGAAAATCCTAATGTGATTTTTTTATAATGTGTTTATTCTTTATCTTATCCTAGTGACTAAAATCTTCTCCATGGCTGGACCCCAAATAATATTCCTTTACGTGCTAAGTGGTATCTAGAGAGTGGGATAGGTTTAATAAATACCCTAATCCTAACGTGTACCCTAACCCTAACCCATACCCTAACCCTAACGCGTACCCTAACCCTAACCCAAACCCTAACCCTAACACGTACGCTAATCCTAACCCGTACCCTAAACCAATCCCTAACCCTAAAACTAACCCTAACCCTAACCCTAACCCATACCCTACGCCGTACCCTCACCCGTACCCTAAGCCGTACCCTAACCCTAACCCTAACCCTAACACATACGCTACGCCGTAGCCTCACCCGTACCCTAACCCGTATCCTAAGCCGTACCCTAACCCTAACCCTAACCCTAACCTATACCCTACGCCGTACCCTCACCTGTACCCTAACCCGTACCCTAAGCCGTACCCTAACCCTAACCCTAACCCTAACCCTAACCCTAACCCCTACCCTACGCCGTACCCTAACCCGTACCCTAACCCGTATCCTAAGCCGTACCCTAACCCTAACCAATACCCTACGCAGTACCCTCACCCGTACCCTCACCCGTACCCTAAGCCGTACCCTAACCCTAACCCTAACCCTAACCCCTACCCTACGCCGTACCCTCACCCGTACCCTATCCCATACCCTAAGCCGTACCCTAACCCTAACCCTAACCCTAACCCTAACCCTAACCCTAACCCTAAACTACCCTTGACTGCTTTTGCCTCCATTAGATTTCCTAAGCACTAGTGTTTTAAGGAACAGGTTAAAAGGAAAATCCTAACGTGATTTTTTTATAATGTGTTTATTCTTTATCTTATCCTAGTGACTAAAATCTTCTCCATGGCTGGACCCCAAATAATATTCCTTTACGTGCTAAGTGGTATCTAGAGAGTGGGATAGGTTTAATAAATACCCTAATCCTAACGTGTACCCTAACCCTAACCCATACCCTAACCCTAACGCGTACCCTAACCCTAACCCAAACCCTAACCCTAACACGTACGCTAATCCTAACCCGTACCCTAAACCAATCCCTAACCCTAAAACTAACCCTAACCCTAACCCTAACCCTAACCCATACCCTACGCCGTACCCTCCCCGTACCCTAAGCCGTACCCTAACCCTAACCCTAAGCCTAACCCATACGCTACGCCGTAGCCTCACCCGTACCCTAACCCGTATCCTAAGCCGTACCCTAACCCTAACCCTAACCTATACCCTACGCCGTACCCTCACCTGTACCCTAACCCGTACCCTAAGCCGTACCCTAACCCTAACCCTAACCCTAACCCTAACCCTAACCCCTACCCTACGCCGTACCCTAACCCGTACGCTAACCCGTATCCTAAGCCGTACCCTAACCCTAACCAATACCCTACGCAGTACCCTCACCCGTACCCTCACCCGTACCCTAAGCCGTACCCTAAGCCGTACCCTAACCCTAACCCTAACCCTAACCCTAACCCTAACCCCTACCCTGCGCCGTACCCTCACCCGTACCCTATCCCATACCCTAAGCCGTACCCTAACCCTAACACTAACCCTAACCCTAACCCTAACCCTAACCCTAAACTACCCTTGACTGCTTTTGCCTCCATTAGATTTCCTAAGCACTAGTGTTTTAAGGAACAGGTTAAAAGGAAAATCCTAACGTGATTTTTTTATAATGTGTTTATTCTTTATCTTATCCTAGTGACTAAAATCTTCTCCATGGCTGGACCCCAAATAATATTCCTTTACGTGCTAAGTGGTATCTAGAGAGTGGGATAGGTTTAATAAATACCCTAATCCTAACGTGTACCCTAACCCTAACCCATACCCTAACCCTAACGCGTACCCTAACCCTAACCCAAACCCTAACCCTAACACGTACGCTAATCCTAACCCGTACCCTAAACCAATCCCTAACCCTAAAACTAACCCTAACCCTAACCCTAACCCTAACCCATACCCTACGCCGTACCCTAACCCATACCCTAACCCGTACCCTAAGCCGTACCTTAACCCTAACCCTAACCCTAACCCATATGCTACGCCGTACCCTCACCCGTACCCTAACCCGTATCCTAAGCCGTACCCTAACCCTAACCCTAACCCTAACCTATACCCTACGCCGTACCCTCACCCGTACCCTAACCCGTACCCTAAGCCGTACCCTAACCCTAACCAATACCCTACGCAGTACCCTCACCCGTACCCTCACCCATACCCTAAGCCGTACCCTAACCCTAACCCTAACCCTAACCCTAACCCTAACCCCTACCCTACGCCGTACCCTCACCCGTACCCTATCCCATACCCTAAGCCGTACCCTAACCCTAACCCTAACCCTAACCCTAACCCTAACCCTAAACTACCCTTGACTGCTTTTGCCTCCATTAGATTTCCTAACCACTAGTGTTTTAAGGAACAGGTTAAAAAGAAAATCCTAATGTGATTTTTTTATAATGTGTTTATTCTTTATCTTATCCTAGTGACTAAAATCTTCTCCATGGCTGGACCCCAAATAATATTCCTTTACGTGCTAAGTGGTATCTAGAGAGTGGGATAGGTTTAATAAATACCCTAATCCTAACGTGTACCCTAACCCTAACCCATACCCTAACCCTAACGCGTACCCTAACCCTAACCCAAACCCTAACCCTAACACGTACGCTAATCCTAACCCGTACCCTAAACCAATCCCTAACCCTAAAACTAACCCTAACCCTAACCCTAACCCATACCCTACGCCGTACCCTCACCCGTACCCTAAGCCGTACCCTAACCCTAACCCTAACCCTAACACATACGCTACGCCGTAGCCTCACCCGTACCCTAACCCGTATCCTAAGCCGTACCCTAACCCTAACCCTAACCCTAACCTATACCCTACGCCGTACCCTCACCTGTACCCTAACCCGTACCCTAAGCCGTACCCTAACCCTAACCCTAACCCTAACCCTAACCCTAACCCCTACCCTACGCCGTACCCTAACCCGTACCCTAACCCGTATCCTAAGCCGTACCCTAACCCTAACCAATACCCTACGCAGTACCCTCACCCGTACCCTCACCCGTACCCTAAGCCGTACCCTAACCCTAACCCTAACCCTAACCCCTACCCTACGCCGTACCCTCACCCGTACCCTATCCCATACCCTAAGCCGTACCCTAACCCTAACCCTAACCCTAACCCTAACCCTAACCCTAACCCTAAACTACCCTTGACTGCTTTTGCCTCCATTAGATTTCCTAAGCACTAGTGTTTTAAGGAACAGGTTAAAAGGAAAATCCTAACGTGATTTTTTTATAATGTGTTTATTCTTTATCTTATCCTAGTGACTAAAATCTTCTCCATGGCTGGACCCCAAATAATATTCCTTTACGTGCTAAGTGGTATCTAGAGAGTGGGATAGGTTTAATAAATACCCTAATCCTAACGTGTACCCTAACCCTAACCCATACCCTAACCCTAACGCGTACCCTAACCCTAACCCAAACCCTAACCCTAACACGTACGCTAATCCTAACCCGTACCCTAAACCAATCCCTAACCCTAAAACTAACCCTAACCCTAACCCTAACCCTAACCCATACCCTACGCCGTACCCTCCCCGTACCCTAAGCCGTACCCTAACCCTAACCCTAAGCCTAACCCATACGCTACGCCGTAGCCTCACCCGTACCCTAACCCGTATCCTAAGCCGTACCCTAACCCTAACCCTAACCTATACCCTACGCCGTACCCTCACCTGTACCCTAACCCGTACCCTAAGCCGTACCCTAACCCTAACCCTAACCCTAACCCTAACCCTAACCCCTACCCTACGCCGTACCCTAACCCGTACGCTAACCCGTATCCTAAGCCGTACCCTAACCCTAACCAATACCCTACGCAGTACCCTCACCCGTACCCTCACCCGTACCCTAAGCCGTACCCTAAGCCGTACCCTAACCCTAACCCTAACCCTAACCCTAACCCCTACCCTGCGCCGTACCCTCACCCGTACCCTATCCCATACCCTAAGCCGTACCCTAACCCTAACACTAACCCTAACCCTAACCCTAACCCTAACCCTAAACTACCCTTGACTGCTTTTGCCTCCATTAGATTTCCTAAGCACTAGTGTTTTAAGGAACAGGTTAAAAGGAAAATCCTAACGTGATTTTTTTATAATGTGTTTATTCTTTATCTTATCCTAGTGACTAAAATCTTCTCCATGGCTGGACCCCAAATAATATTCCTTTACGTGCTAAGTGGTATCTAGAGAGTGGGATAGGTTTAATAAATACCCTAATCCTAACGTGTACCCTAACCCTAACCCATACCCTAACCCTAACGCGTACCCTAACCCTAACCCAAACCCTAACCCTAACACGTACGCTAATCCTAACCCGTACCCTAAACCAATCCCTAACCCTAAAACTAACCCTAACCCTAACCCTAACCCTAACCCATACCCTACGCCGTACCCTAACCCGTACCCTAACCCGTACCCTAAGCCGTACCTTAACCCTAACCCTAACCCTAACCCATATGCTACGCCGTACCCTCACCCGTACCCTAACCCGTATCCTAAGCCGTACCCTAACCCTAACCCTAACCCTAACCTATACCCTACGCCGTACCCTCACCCGTACCCTAACCCGTACCCTAAGCCGTACCCTAACCCTAACCAATACCCTACGCAGTACCCTCACCCGTACCCTCACCCATACCCTAAGCCGTACCCTAACCCTAACCCTAACCCTAACCCTAACCCTAACCCCTACCCTACGCCGTACCCTCACCCGTACCCTATCCCATACCCTAAGCCGTACCCTAACCCTAACCCTAACCCTAACCCTAACCCTAACCCTAAACTACCCTTGACTGCTTTTGCCTCCATTAGATTTCCTAACCACTAGTGTTTTAAGGAACAGGTTAAAAAGAAAATCCTAATGTGATTTTTTTATAATGTGTTTATTCTTTATCTTATCCTAGTGACTAAAATCTTCTCCATGGCTGGACCCCAAATAATATTCCTTTACGTGCTAAGTGGTATCTAGAGAGTGGGATAGGTTTAATAAATACCCTAATCCTAACGTGTACCCTAACCCTAACCCATACCCTAACCCTAACGCGTACCCTAACCCTAACCCAAACCCTAACCCTAACACGTACGCTAATCCTAACCCGTACCCTAAACCAATCCCTAACCCTAAAACTAACCCTAACCCTAACCCTAACCCATACCCTACGCCGTACCCTCACCCGTACCCTAAGCCGTACCCTAACCCTAACCCTAACCCTAACACATACGCTACGCCGTAGCCTCACCCGTACCCTAACCCGTATCCTAAGCCGTACCCTAACCCTAACCCTAACCCTAACCTATACCCTACGCCGTACCCTCACCTGTACCCTAACCCGTACCCTAAGCCGTACCCTAACCCTAACCCTAACCCTAACCCTAACCCTAACCCCTACCCTACGCCGTACCCTAACCCGTACCCTAACCCGTATCCTAAGCCGTACCCTAACCCTAACCAATACCCTACGCAGTACCCTCACCCGTACCCTCACCCGTACCCTAAGCCGTACCCTAACCCTAACCCTAACCCCTACCCTACGCCGTACCCTCACCCGTACCCTATCCCATACCCTAAGCCGTACCCTAACCCTAACCCTAACCCTAACCCTAACCCTAACCCTAACCCTAAACTACCCTTGACTGCTTTTGCCTCCATTAGATTTCCTAAGCACTAGTGTTTTAAGGAACAGGTTAAAAGGAAAATCCTAACGTGATTTTTTTATAATGTGTTTATTCTTTATCTTATCCTAGTGACTAAAATCTTCTCCATGGCTGGACCCCAAATAATATTCCTTTACGTGCTAAGTGGTATCTAGAGAGTGGGATAGGTTTAATAAATACCCTAATCCTAACGTGTACCCTAACCCTAACCCATACCCTAACCCTAACGCGTACCCTAACCCTAACCCAAACCCTAACCCTAACACGTACGCTAATCCTAACCCGTACCCTAAACCAATCCCTAACCCTAAAACTAACCCTAACCCTAACCCTAACCCTAACCCATACCCTACGCCGTACCCTCCCCGTACCCTAAGCCGTACCCTAACCCTAACCCTAAGCCTAACCCATACGCTACGCCGTAGCCTCACCCGTACCCTAACCCGTATCCTAAGCCGTACCCTAACCCTAACCCTAACCTATACCCTACGCCGTACCCTCACCTGTACCCTAACCCGTACCCTAAGCCGTACCCTAACCCTAACCCTAACCCTAACCCTAACCCTAACCCCTACCCTACGCCGTACCCTAACCCGTACGCTAACCCGTATCCTAAGCCGTACCCTAACCCTAACCAATACCCTACGCAGTACCCTCACCCGTACCCTCACCCGTACCCTAAGCCGTACCCTAAGCCGTACCCTAACCCTAACCCTAACCCTAACCCTAACCCTAACCCCTACCCTGCGCCGTACCCTCACCCGTACCCTATCCCATACCCTAAGCCGTACCCTAACCCTAACACTAACCCTAACCCTAACCCTAACCCTAACCCTAAACTACCCTTGACTGCTTTTGCCTCCATTAGATTTCCTAAGCACTAGTGTTTTAAGGAACAGGTTAAAAGGAAAATCCTAACGTGATTTTTTTATAATGTGTTTATTCTTTATCTTATCCTAGTGACTAAAATCTTCTCCATGGCTGGACCCCAAATAATATTCCTTTACGTGCTAAGTGGTATCTAGAGAGTGGGATAGGTTTAATAAATACCCTAATCCTAACGTGTACCCTAACCCTAACCCATACCCTAACCCTAACGCGTACCCTAACCCTAACCCAAACCCTAACCCTAACACGTACGCTAATCCTAACCCGTACCCTAAACCAATCCCTAACCCTAAAACTAACCCTAACCCTAACCCTAACCCTAACCCATACCCTACGCCGTACCCTAACCCGTACCCTAACCCGTACCCTAAGCCGTACCTTAACCCTAACCCTAACCCTAACCCATATGCTACGCCGTACCCTCACCCGTACCCTAACCCGTATCCTAAGCCGTACCCTAACCCTAACCCTAACCCTAACCTATACCCTACGCCGTACCCTCACCCGTACCCTAACCCGTACCCTAAGCCGTACCCTAACCCTAACCAATACCCTACGCAGTACCCTCACCCGTACCCTCACCCATACCCTAAGCCGTACCCTAACCCTAACCCTAACCCTAACCCTAACCCTAACCCCTACCCTACGCCGTACCCTCACCCGTACCCTATCCCATACCCTAAGCCGTACCCTAACCCTAACCCTAACCCTAACCCTAACCCTAACCCTAAACTACCCTTGACTGCTTTTGCCTCCATTAGATTTCCTAACCACTAGTGTTTTAAGGAACAGGTTAAAAAGAAAATCCTAATGTGATTTTTTTATAATGTGTTTATTCTTTATCTTATCCTAGTGACTAAAATCTTCTCCATGGCTGGACCCCAAATAATATTCCTTTACGTGCTAAGTGGTATCTAGAGAGTGGGATAGGTTTAATAAATACCCTAATCCTAACGTGTACCCTAACCCTAACCCATACCCTAACCCTAACGCGTACCCTAACCCTAACCCAAACCCTAACCCTAACACGTACGCTAATCCTAACCCGTACCCTAAACCAATCCCTAACCCTAAAACTAACCCTAACCCTAACCCTAACCCATACCCTACGCCGTACCCTCACCCGTACCCTAAGCCGTACCCTAACCCTAACCCTAACCCTAACACATACGCTACGCCGTAGCCTCACCCGTACCCTAACCCGTATCCTAAGCCGTACCCTAACCCTAACCCTAACCCTAACCTATACCCTACGCCGTACCCTCACGTGTACCCTAACCCGTACCCTAAGCCGTACCCTAACCCTAACCCTAACCCTAACCCTAACCCTAACCCCTACCCTACGCCGTACCCTAACCCGTACCCTAACCCGTATCCTAAGCCGTACCCTAACCCTAACCAATACCCTACGCAGTACCCTCACCCGTACCCTCACCCGTACCCTAAGCCGTACCCTAAGCCGTACCCTAACCCTAACCCTAACCCTAACCCTAACCCTAACCCCTACCCTGCGCCGTACCCTCACCCGTACCCTATCCCATACCCTAAGCCGTACCCTAACCCTAACACTAACCCTAACCCTAACCCTAACCCTAACCCTAAACTACCCTTGACTGCTTTTGCCTCCATTAGATTTCCTAAGCACTAGTGTTTTAAGGAACAGGTTAAAAGGAAAATCCTAACGTGATTTTTTTATAATGTGTTTATTCTTTATCTTATCCTAGTGACTAAAATCTTCTCCATGGCTGGACCCCAAATAATATTCCTTTACGTGCTAAGTGGTATCTAGAGAGTGGGATAGGTTTAATAAATACCCTAATCCTAACGTGTACCCTAACCCTAACCCATACCCTAACCCTAACGCGTACCCTAACCCTAACCCAAACCCTAACCCTAACACGTACGCTAATCCTAACCCGTACCCTAAACCAATCCCTAACCCTAAAACTAACCCTAACCCTAACCCTAACCCTAACCCATACCCTACGCCGTACCCTAACCCGTACCCTAACCCGTACCCTAAGCCGTACCTTAACCCTAACCCTAACCCTAACCCATATGCTACGCCGTACCCTCACCCGTACCCTAACCCGTATCCTAAGCCGTACCCTAACCCTAACCCTAACCCTAACCTATACCCTACGCCGTACCCTCACCCGTACCCTAACCCGTACCCTAAGCCGTACCCTAACCCTAACCAATACCCTACGCAGTACCCTCACCCGTACCCTCACCCATACCCTAAGCCGTACCCTAACCCTAACCCTAACCCTAACCCTAACCCTAACCCCTACCCTACGCCGTACCCTCACCCGTACCCTATCCCATACCCTAAGCCGTACCCTAACCCTAACCCTAACCCTAACCCTAACCCTAACCCTAAACTACCCTTGACTGCTTTTGCCTCCATTAGATTTCCTAACCACTAGTGTTTTAAGGAACAGGTTAAAAAGAAAATCCTAATGTGATTTTTTTATAATGTGTTTATTCTTTATCTTATCCTAGTGACTAAAATCTTCTCCATGGCTGGACCCCAAATAATATTCCTTTACGTGCTAAGTGGTATCTAGAGAGTGGGATAGGTTTAATAAATACCCTAATCCTAACGTGTACCCTAACCCTAACCCATACCCTAACCCTAACGCGTACCCTAACCCTAACCCAAACCCTAACCCTAACACGTACGCTAATCCTAACCCGTACCCTAAACCAATCCCTAACCCTAAAACTAACCCTAACCCTAACCCTAACCCATACCCTACGCCGTACCCTCACCCGTACCCTAAGCCGTACCCTAACCCTAACCCTAACCCTAACACATACGCTACGCCGTAGCCTCACCCGTACCCTAACCCGTATCCTAAGCCGTACCCTAACCCTAACCCTAACCCTAACCTATACCCTACGCCGTACCCTCACCTGTACCCTAACCCGTACCCTAAGCCGTACCCTAACCCTAACCCTAACCCTAACCCCTACCCTACGCCGTACCCTAATCCGTACCCTAACCCGTATCCTAAGCCGTACCCTAACCCTAACCAATACCCTACGCAGTACCCTCACCCGTACCCTCACCCGTACCCTAAGCCGTACCCTAACCCTAACCCTAACCCTAACCCCTACCCTACGCCGTACCCTCACCCGTACCCTATCCCATACCCTAAGCCGTACCCTAACCCTAACCCTAACCCTAACCCTAACCCTAACCCTAACCCTAAACTACCCTTGACTGCTTTTGCCTCCATTAGATTTCCTAAGCACTAGTGTTTTAAGGAACAGGTTAAAAGGAAAATCCTAACGTGATTTTTTTATAATGTGTTTATTCTTTATCTTATCCTAGTGACTAAAATCTTCTCCATGGCTGGACCCCAAATAATATTCCTTTACGTGCTAAGTGGTATCTAGAGAGTGGGATAGGTTTAATAAATACCCTAATCCTAACGTGTACCCTAACCCTAACCCATACCCTAACCCTAACGCGTACCCTAACCCTAACCCAAACCCTAACCCTAACACGTACGCTAATCCTAACCCGTACCCTAAACCAATCCCTAACCCTAAAACTAACCCTAACCCTAACCCTAACCCTAACCCATACCCTACGCCGTACCCTAACCCGTACCCTAACCCGTACCCTAAGCCGTACCTTAACCCTAACCCTAACCCTAACCCATATGCTACGCCGTACCCTCACCCGTACCCTAACCCGTATCCTAAGCCGTACCCTAACCCTAACCCTAAGCCTAACCCATACGCTACGCCGTAGCCTCACCCGTACCCTAACCCGTATCCTAAGCCGTACCCTAACCCTAACCCTAACCTATACCCTACGCCGTACCCTCACCTGTACCCTAACCCGTACCCTAAGCCGTACCCTAACCCTAACCCTAACCCTAACCCTAACCCCTACCCTACGCCGTACCCTAACCCGTACGCTAACCCGTATCCTAAGCCGTACCCTAACCCTAACCAATACCCTACGCAGTACCCTCACCCGTACCCTCACCCGTACCCTAAGCCGTACCCTAAGCCGTACCCTAACCCTAACCCTAACCCTAACCCTAACCCTAACCCCTACCCTGCGCCGTACCCTCACCCGTACCCTATCCCATACCCTAAGCCGTACCCTAACCCTAACACTAACCCTAACCCTAACCCTAACCCTAACCCTAAACTACCCTTGACTGCTTTTGCCTCCATTAGATTTCCTAAGCACTAGTGTTTTAAGGAACAGGTTAAAAGGAAAATCCTAACGTGATTTTTTTATAATGTGTTTATTCTTTATCTTATCCTAGTGACTAAAATCTTCTCCATGGCTGGACCCCAAATAATATTCCTTTACGTGCTAAGTGGTATCTAGAGAGTGGGATAGGTTTAATAAATACCCTAATCCTAACGTGTACCCTAACCCTAACCCATACCCTAACCCTAACGCGTACCCTAACCCTAACCCAAACCCTAACCCTAACACGTACGCTAATCCTAACCCGTACCCTAAACCAATCCCTAACCCTAAAACTAACCCTAACCCTAACCCTAACCCTAACCCATACCCTACGCCGTACCCTAACCCGTACCCTAACCCGTACCCTAAGCCGTACCTTAACCCTAACCCTAACCCTAACCCATATGCTACGCCGTACCCTCACCCGTACCCTAACCCGTATCCTAAGCCGTACCCTAACCCTAACCCTAACCCTAACCTATACCCTACGCCGTACCCTCACCCGTACCCTAACCCGTACCCTAAGCCGTACCCTAACCCTAACCAATACCCTACGCAGTACCCTCACCCGTACCCTCACCCATACCCTAAGCCGTACCCTAACCCTAACCCTAACCCTAACCCTAACCCTAACCCCTACCCTACGCCGTACCCTCACCCGTACCCTATCCCATACCCTAAGCCGTACCCTAACCCTAACCCTAACCCTAACCCTAACCCTAACCCTAAACTACCCTTGACTGCTTTTGCCTCCATTAGATTTCCTAACCACTAGTGTTTTAAGGAACAGGTTAAAAAGAAAATCCTAATGTGATTTTTTTATAATGTGTTTATTCTTTATCTTATCCTAGTGACTAAAATCTTCTCCATGGCTGGACCCCAAATAATATTCCTTTACGTGCTAAGTGGTATCTAGAGAGTGGGATAGGTTTAATAAATACCCTAATCCTAACGTGTACCCTAACCCTAACCCATACCCTAACCCTAACGCGTACCCTAACCCTAACCCAAACCCTAACCCTAACACGTACGCTAATCCTAACCCGTACCCTAAACCAATCCCTAACCCTAAAACTAACCCTAACCCTAACCCTAACCCATACCCTACGCCGTACCCTCACCCGTACCCTAAGCCGTACCCTAACCCTAACCCTAACCCTAACACATACGCTACGCCGTAGCCTCACCCGTACCCTAACCCGTATCCTAAGCCGTACCCTAACCCTAACCCTAACCCTAACCTATACCCTACGCCGTACCCTCACCTGTACCCTAACCCGTACCCTAAGCCGTACCCTAACCCTAACCCTAACCCTAACCCTAACCCTAACCCCTACCCTACGCCGTACCCTAACCCGTACCCTAACCCGTATCCTAAGCCGTACCCTAACCCTAACCAATACCCTACGCAGTACCCTCACCCGTACCCTCACCCGTACCCTAAGCCGTACCCTAACCCTAACCCTAACCCTAACCCCTACCCTACGCCGTACCCTCACCCGTACCCTATCCCATACCCTAAGCCGTACCCTAACCCTAACCCTAACCCTAACCCTAACCCTAACCCTAACCCTAAACTACCCTTGACTGCTTTTGCCTCCATTAGATTTCCTAAGCACTAGTGTTTTAAGGAACAGGTTAAAAGGAAAATCCTAACGTGATTTTTTTATAATGTGTTTATTCTTTATCTTATCCTAGTGACTAAAATCTTCTCCATGGCTGGACCCCAAATAATATTCCTTTACGTGCTAAGTGGTATCTAGAGAGTGGGATAGGTTTAATAAATACCCTAATCCTAACGTGTACCCTAACCCTAACCCATACCCTAACCCTAACGCGTACCCTAACCCTAACCCAAACCCTAACCCTAACACGTACGCTAATCCTAACCCGTACCCTAAACCAATCCCTAACCCTAAAACTAACCCTAACCCTAACCCTAACCCTAACCCATACCCTACGCCGTACCCTCCCCGTACCCTAAGCCGTACCCTAACCCTAACCCTAAGCCTAACCCATACGCTACGCCGTAGCCTCACCCGTACCCTAACCCGTATCCTAAGCCGTACCCTAACCCTAACCCTAACCTATACCCTACGCCGTACCCTCACCTGTACCCTAACCCGTACCCTAAGCCGTACCCTAACCCTAACCCTAACCCTAACCCTAACCCTAACCCCTACCCTACGCCGTACCCTAACCCGTACGCTAACCCGTATCCTAAGCCGTACCCTAACCCTAACCAATACCCTACGCAGTACCCTCACCCGTACCCTCACCCGTACCCTAAGCCGTACCCTAAGCCGTACCCTAACCCTAACCCTAACCCTAACCCTAACCCTAACCCCTACCCTGCGCCGTACCCTCACCCGTACCCTATCCCATACCCTAAGCCGTACCCTAACCCTAACACTAACCCTAACCCTAACCCTAACCCTAACCCTAAACTACCCTTGACTGCTTTTGCCTCCATTAGATTTCCTAAGCACTAGTGTTTTAAGGAACAGGTTAAAAGGAAAATCCTAACGTGATTTTTTTATAATGTGTTTATTCTTTATCTTATCCTAGTGACTAAAATCTTCTCCATGGCTGGACCCCAAATAATATTCCTTTACGTGCTAAGTGGTATCTAGAGAGTGGGATAGGTTTAATAAATACCCTAATCCTAACGTGTACCCTAACCCTAACCCATACCCTAACCCTAACGCGTACCCTAACCCTAACCCAAACCCTAACCCTAACACGTACGCTAATCCTAACCCGTACCCTAAACCAATCCCTAACCCTAAAACTAACCCTAACCCTAACCCTAACCCTAACCCATACCCTACGCCGTACCCTAACCCGTACCCTAACCCGTACCCTAAGCCGTACCTTAACCCTAACCCTAACCCTAACCCATATGCTACGCCGTACCCTCACCCGTACCCTAACCCGTATCCTAAGCCGTACCCTAACCCTAACCCTAACCCTAACCTATACCCTACGCCGTACCCTCACCCGTACCCTAACCCGTACCCTAAGCCGTACCCTAACCCTAACCAATACCCTACGCAGTACCCTCACCCGTACCCTCACCCATACCCTAAGCCGTACCCTAACCCTAACCCTAACCCTAACCCTAACCCTAACCCCTACCCTACGCCGTACCCTCACCCGTACCCTATCCCATACCCTAAGCCGTACCCTAACCCTAACCCTAACCCTAACCCTAACCCTAACCCTAAACTACCCTTGACTGCTTTTGCCTCCATTAGATTTCCTAACCACTAGTGTTTTAAGGAACAGGTTAAAAAGAAAATCCTAATGTGATTTTTTTATAATGTGTTTATTCTTTATCTTATCCTAGTGACTAAAATCTTCTCCATGGCTGGACCCCAAATAATATTCCTTTACGTGCTAAGTGGTATCTAGAGAGTGGGATAGGTTTAATAAATACCCTAATCCTAACGTGTACCCTAACCCTAACCCATACCCTAACCCTAACGCGTACCCTAACCCTAACCCAAACCCTAACCCTAACACGTACGCTAATCCTAACCCGTACCCTAAACCAATCCCTAACCCTAAAACTAACCCTAACCCTAACCCTAACCCATACCCTACGCCGTACCCTCACCCGTACCCTAAGCCGTACCCTAACCCTAACCCTAACCCTAACACATACGCTACGCCGTAGCCTCACCCGTACCCTAACCCGTATCCTAAGCCGTACCCTAACCCTAACCCTAACCCTAACCTATACCCTACGCCGTACCCTCACCTGTACCCTAACCCGTACCCTAAGCCGTACCCTAACCCTAACCCTAACCCTAACCCTAACCCTAACCCCTACCCTACGCCGTACCCTAACCCGTACCCTAACCCGTATCCTAAGCCGTACCCTAACCCTAACCAATACCCTACGCAGTACCCTCACCCGTACCCTCACCCGTACCCTAAGCCGTACCCTAACCCTAACCCTAACCCTAACCCCTACCCTACGCCGTACCCTCACCCGTACCCTATCCCATACCCTAAGCCGTACCCTAACCCTAACCCTAACCCTAACCCTAACCCTAACCCTAACCCTAAACTACCCTTGACTGCTTTTGCCTCCATTAGATTTCCTAAGCACTAGTGTTTTAAGGAACAGGTTAAAAGGAAAATCCTAACGTGATTTTTTTATAATGTGTTTATTCTTTATCTTATCCTAGTGACTAAAATCTTCTCCATGGCTGGACCCCAAATAATATTCCTTTACGTGCTAAGTGGTATCTAGAGAGTGGGATAGGTTTAATAAATACCCTAATCCTAACGTGTACCCTAACCCTAACCCATACCCTAACCCTAACGCGTACCCTAACCCTAACCCAAACCCTAACCCTAACACGTACGCTAATCCTAACCCGTACCCTAAACCAATCCCTAACCCTAAAACTAACCCTAACCCTAACCCTAACCCTAACCCATACCCTACGCCGTACCCTCCCCGTACCCTAAGCCGTACCCTAACCCTAACCCTAAGCCTAACCCATACGCTACGCCGTAGCCTCACCCGTACCCTAACCCGTATCCTAAGCCGTACCCTAACCCTAACCCTAACCTATACCCTACGCCGTACCCTCACCTGTACCCTAACCCGTACCCTAAGCCGTACCCTAACCCTAACCCTAACCCTAACCCTAACCCTAACCCCTACCCTACGCCGTACCCTAACCCGTACGCTAACCCGTATCCTAAGCCGTACCCTAACCCTAACCAATACCCTACGCAGTACCCTCACCCGTACCCTCACCCGTACCCTAAGCCGTACCCTAAGCCGTACCCTAACCCTAACCCTAACCCTAACCCTAACCCTAACCCCTACCCTGCGCCGTACCCTCACCCGTACCCTATCCCATACCCTAAGCCGTACCCTAACCCTAACACTAACCCTAACCCTAACCCTAACCCTAACCCTAAACTACCCTTGACTGCTTTTGCCTCCATTAGATTTCCTAAGCACTAGTGTTTTAAGGAACAGGTTAAAAGGAAAATCCTAACGTGATTTTTTTATAATGTGTTTATTCTTTATCTTATCCTAGTGACTAAAATCTTCTCCATGGCTGGACCCCAAATAATATTCCTTTACGTGCTAAGTGGTATCTAGAGAGTGGGATAGGTTTAATAAATACCCTAATCCTAACGTGTACCCTAACCCTAACCCATACCCTAACCCTAACGCGTACCCTAACCCTAACCCAAACCCTAACCCTAACACGTACGCTAATCCTAACCCGTACCCTAAACCAATCCCTAACCCTAAAACTAACCCTAACCCTAACCCTAACCCTAACCCATACCCTACGCCGTACCCTAACCCGTACCCTAACCCGTACCCTAAGCCGTACCTTAACCCTAACCCTAACCCTAACCCATATGCTACGCCGTACCCTCACCCGTACCCTAACCCGTATCCTAAGCCGTACCCTAACCCTAACCCTAACCCTAACCTATACCCTACGCCGTACCCTCACCCGTACCCTAACCCGTACCCTAAGCCGTACCCTAACCCTAACCAATACCCTACGCAGTACCCTCACCCGTACCCTCACCCATACCCTAAGCCGTACCCTAACCCTAACCCTAACCCTAACCCTAACCCTAACCCCTACCCTACGCCGTACCCTCACCCGTACCCTATCCCATACCCTAAGCCGTACCCTAACCCTAACCCTAACCCTAACCCTAACCCTAACCCTAAACTACCCTTGACTGCTTTTGCCTCCATTAGATTTCCTAACCACTAGTGTTTTAAGGAACAGGTTAAAAAGAAAATCCTAATGTGATTTTTTTATAATGTGTTTATTCTTTATCTTATCCTAGTGACTAAAATCTTCTCCATGGCTGGACCCCAAATAATATTCCTTTACGTGCTAAGTGGTATCTAGAGAGTGGGATAGGTTTAATAAATACCCTAATCCTAACGTGTACCCTAACCCTAACCCATACCCTAACCCTAACGCGTACCCTAACCCTAACCCAAACCCTAACCCTAACACGTACGCTAATCCTAACCCGTACCCTAAACCAATCCCTAACCCTAAAACTAACCCTAACCCTAACCCTAACCCATACCCTACGCCGTACCCTCACCCGTACCCTAAGCCGTACCCTAACCCTAACCCTAACCCTAACACATACGCTACGCCGTAGCCTCACCCGTACCCTAACCCGTATCCTAAGCCGTACCCTAACCCTAACCCTAACCCTAACCTATACCCTACGCCGTACCCTCACCTGTACCCTAACCCGTACCCTAAGCCGTACCCTAACCCTAACCCTAACCCTAACCCTAACCCTAACCCCTACCCTACGCCGTACCCTAACCCGTACCCTAACCCGTATCCTAAGCCGTACCCTAACCCTAACCAATACCCTACGCAGTACCCTCACCCGTACCCTCACCCGTACCCTAAGCCGTACCCTAACCCTAACCCTAACCCTAACCCCTACCCTACGCCGTACCCTCACCCGTACCCTATCCCATACCCTAAGCCGTACCCTAACCCTAACCCTAACCCTAACCCTAACCCTAACCCTAACCCTAAACTACCCTTGACTGCTTTTGCCTCCATTAGATTTCCTAAGCACTAGTGTTTTAAGGAACAGGTTAAAAGGAAAATCCTAACGTGATTTTTTTATAATGTGTTTATTCTTTATCTTATCCTAGTGACTAAAATCTTCTCCATGGCTGGACCCCAAATAATATTCCTTTACGTGCTAAGTGGTATCTAGAGAGTGGGATAGGTTTAATAAATACCCTAATCCTAACGTGTACCCTAACCCTAACCCATACCCTAACCCTAACGCGTACCCTAACCCTAACCCAAACCCTAACCCTAACACGTACGCTAATCCTAACCCGTACCCTAAACCAATCCCTAACCCTAAAACTAACCCTAACCCTAACCCTAACCCTAACCCATACCCTACGCCGTACCCTCCCCGTACCCTAAGCCGTACCCTAACCCTAACCCTAAGCCTAACCCATACGCTACGCCGTAGCCTCACCCGTACCCTAACCCGTATCCTAAGCCGTACCCTAACCCTAACCCTAACCTATACCCTACGCCGTACCCTCACCTGTACCCTAACCCGTACCCTAAGCCGTACCCTAACCCTAACCCTAACCCTAACCCTAACCCTAACCCCTACCCTACGCCGTACCCTAACCCGTACGCTAACCCGTATCCTAAGCCGTACCCTAACCCTAACCAATACCCTACGCAGTACCCTCACCCGTACCCTCACCCGTACCCTAAGCCGTACCCTAAGCCGTACCCTAACCCTAACCCTAACCCTAACCCTAACCCTAACCCCTACCCTGCGCCGTACCCTCACCCGTACCCTATCCCATACCCTAAGCCGTACCCTAACCCTAACACTAACCCTAACCCTAACCCTAACCCTAACCCTAAACTACCCTTGACTGCTTTTGCCTCCATTAGATTTCCTAAGCACTAGTGTTTTAAGGAACAGGTTAAAAGGAAAATCCTAACGTGATTTTTTTATAATGTGTTTATTCTTTATCTTATCCTAGTGACTAAAATCTTCTCCATGGCTGGACCCCAAATAATATTCCTTTACGTGCTAAGTGGTATCTAGAGAGTGGGATAGGTTTAATAAATACCCTAATCCTAACGTGTACCCTAACCCTAACCCATACCCTAACCCTAACGCGTACCCTAACCCTAACCCAAACCCTAACCCTAACACGTACGCTAATCCTAACCCGTACCCTAAACCAATCCCTAACCCTAAAACTAACCCTAACCCTAACCCTAACCCTAACCCATACCCTACGCCGTACCCTAACCCGTACCCTAACCCGTACCCTAAGCCGTACCTTAACCCTAACCCTAACCCTAACCCATATGCTACGCCGTACCCTCACCCGTACCCTAACCCGTATCCTAAGCCGTACCCTAACCCTAACCCTAACCCTAACCTATACCCTACGCCGTACCCTCACCCGTACCCTAACCCGTACCCTAAGCCGTACCCTAACCCTAACCAATACCCTACGCAGTACCCTCACCCGTACCCTCACCCATACCCTAAGCCGTACCCTAACCCTAACCCTAACCCTAACCCTAACCCTAACCCCTACCCTACGCCGTACCCTCACCCGTACCCTATCCCATACCCTAAGCCGTACCCTAACCCTAACCCTAACCCTAACCCTAACCCTAACCCTAAACTACCCTTGACTGCTTTTGCCTCCATTAGATTTCCTAACCACTAGTGTTTTAAGGAACAGGTTAAAAAGAAAATCCTAATGTGATTTTTTTATAATGTGTTTATTCTTTATCTTATCCTAGTGACTAAAATCTTCTCCATGGCTGGACCCCAAATAATATTCCTTTACGTGCTAAGTGGTATCTAGAGAGTGGGATAGGTTTAATAAATACCCTAATCCTAACGTGTACCCTAACCCTAACCCATACCCTAACCCTAACGCGTACCCTAACCCTAACCCAAACCCTAACCCTAACACGTACGCTAATCCTAACCCGTACCCTAAACCAATCCCTAACCCTAAAACTAACCCTAACCCTAACCCTAACCCATACCCTACGCCGTACCCTCACCCGTACCCTAAGCCGTACCCTAACCCTAACCCTAACCCTAACACATACGCTACGCCGTAGCCTCACCCGTACCCTAACCCGTATCCTAAGCCGTACCCTAACCCTAACCCTAACCCTAACCTATACCCTACGCCGTACCCTCACCTGTACCCTAACCCGTACCCTAAGCCGTACCCTAACCCTAACCCTAACCCTAACCCTAACCCTAACCCCTACCCTACGCCGTACCCTAACCCGTACCCTAACCCGTATCCTAAGCCGTACCCTAACCCTAACCAATACCCTACGCAGTACCCTCACCCGTACCCTCACCCGTACCCTAAGCCGTACCCTAACCCTAACCCCTACCCTACGCCGTACCCTCACCCGTACCCTATCCCATACCCTAAGCCGTACCCTAACCCTAACCCTAACCCTAACCCTAACCCTAACCCTAACCCTAAACTACCCTTGACTGCTTTTGCCTCCATTAGATTTCCTAACCACTAGTGTTTTAAGGAACAGGTTAAAAAGAAAATCCTAATGTGATTTTTTTATAATGTGTTTATTCTTTATCTTATCCTAGTGACTAAAATCTTCTCCATGGCTGGACCCCAAATAATATTCCTTTACGTGCTAAGTGGTATCTAGAGAGTGGGATAGGTTTAATAAATACCCTAATCCTAACGTGTACCCTAACCCTAACCCATACCCTAACCCTAACGCGTACCCTAACCCTAACCCAAACCCTAACCCTAACACGTACGCTAATCCTAACCCGTACCCTAAACCAATCCCTAACCCTAAAACTAACCCTAACCCTAACCCTAACCCATACCCTACGCCGTACCCTCACCCGTACCCTAAGCCGTACCCTAACCCTAACCCTAACCCTAACACATACGCTACGCCGTAGCCTCACCCGTACCCTAACCCGTATCCTAAGCCGTACCCTAACCCTAACCCTAACCCTAACCTATACCCTACGCCGTACCCTCACCTGTACCCTAACCCGTACCCTAAGCCGTACCCTAACCCTAACCCTAACCCTAACCCTAACCCTAACCCCTACCCTACGCCGTACCCTAACCCGTACCCTAACCCGTATCCTAAGCCGTACCCTAACCCTAACCAATACCCTACGCAGTACCCTCACCCGTACCCTCACCCGTACCCTAAGCCGTACCCTAACCCTAACCCTAACCCTAACCCCTACCCTACGCCGTACCCTCACCCGTACCCTATCCCATACCCTAAGCCGTACCCTAACCCTAACCCTAACCCTAACCCTAACCCTAACCCTAACCCTAAACTACCCTTGACTGCTTTTGCCTCCATTAGATTTCCTAAGCACTAGTGTTTTAAGGAACAGGTTAAAAGGAAAATCCTAACGTGATTTTTTTATAATGTGTTTATTCTTTATCTTATCCTAGTGACTAAAATCTTCTCCATGGCTGGACCCCAAATAATATTCCTTTACGTGCTAAGTGGTATCTAGAGAGTGGGATAGGTTTAATAAATACCCTAATCCTAACGTGTACCCTAACCCTAACCCATACCCTAACCCTAACGCGTACCCTAACCCTAACCCAAACCCTAACCCTAACACGTACGCTAATCCTAACCCGTACCCTAAACCAATCCCTAACCCTAAAACTAACCCTAACCCTAACCCTAACCCTAACCCATACCCTACGCCGTACCCTCCCCGTACCCTAAGCCGTACCCTAACCCTAACCCTAAGCCTAACCCATACGCTACGCCGTAGCCTCACCCGTACCCTAACCCGTATCCTAAGCCGTACCCTAACCCTAACCCTAACCTATACCCTACGCCGTACCCTCACCTGTACCCTAACCCGTACCCTAAGCCGTACCCTAACCCTAACCCTAACCCTAACCCTAACCCTAACCCCTACCCTACGCCGTACCCTAACCCGTACGCTAACCCGTATCCTAAGCCGTACCCTAACCCTAACCAATACCCTACGCAGTACCCTCACCCGTACCCTCACCCGTACCCTAAGCCGTACCCTAAGCCGTACCCTAACCCTAACCCTAACCCTAACCCTAACCCTAACCCCTACCCTGCGCCGTACCCTCACCCGTACCCTATCCCATACCCTAAGCCGTACCCTAACCCTAACACTAACCCTAACCCTAACCCTAACCCTAACCCTAAACTACCCTTGACTGCTTTTGCCTCCATTAGATTTCCTAAGCACTAGTGTTTTAAGGAACAGGTTAAAAGGAAAATCCTAACGTGATTTTTTTATAATGTGTTTATTCTTTATCTTATCCTAGTGACTAAAATCTTCTCCATGGCTGGACCCCAAATAATATTCCTTTACGTGCTAAGTGGTATCTAGAGAGTGGGATAGGTTTAATAAATACCCTAATCCTAACGTGTACCCTAACCCTAACCCATACCCTAACCCTAACGCGTACCCTAACCCTAACCCAAACCCTAACCCTAACACGTACGCTAATCCTAACCCGTACCCTAAACCAATCCCTAACCCTAAAACTAACCCTAACCCTAACCCTAACCCTAACCCATACCCTACGCCGTACCCTAACCCGTACCCTAACCCGTACCCTAAGCCGTACCTTAACCCTAACCCTAACCCTAACCCATATGCTACGCCGTACCCTCACCCGTACCCTAACCCGTATCCTAAGCCGTACCCTAACCCTAACCCTAACCCTAACCTATACCCTACGCCGTACCCTCACCCGTACC